>NC_051185.1:28794253-28909335 GCF_013339695.2 Rhipicephalus sanguineus | reverse complement strand
GCACTGTGCCATTTTCGTCATTCTACGGAGAGCTGTGGGAACTGCTAAACGCATGTAAGGCATTATGCGGCACTTTGTTGATGCTGTGCCTGATGAGGACGAAGATTATGGCAGATCCCTTGTAATGGGTTGGAAGCATTCACAACCTACTCGTTGCGCAATTCGCATTGTGTGACGCCTGTTACAGAATTCGCGTTGTGCGACGCTTGGTGCTTATTTTACTCTTCTACCACGCTATATTGCATATGCTAATGTGGTTCCTTCCCGACATGAAGCCTGTATAGGCCTTTTTGCGAAGCAGTTTCAAGCACCGGCATAGCTCAGAGGTTGAATACTGGGCTCCACGCAGAGGGCCCAGGTTCGAACACCTCGTTCCCATCCTGGCATTTTCTTATTTAGTTTTTTTTTCTTATTTCGAGCGATACTGGTTACGGACACCGGCGGCGGCGGCGGCGGCGGCGGACAACTACGGCGCCAAAAACGGCCGGTGAAATGATCTCATAACAGCTTTCGCTGTAAAACGGGTGGTTGTCATTTCCCTTGTTATAGAGCCTGTTACATTGCCCGCGCCTATTTCGAAAGTGCCCCATAGTAGTCACGGTGCTCGGCTGCTGACCAGAAAGACGTGGATTCGATCCCGGCCGTGGCATTCCCATTTTGATGGTGTGAAATGCTAGAAGCCTCTGTGCTGCGCACGTTAAAGATTCCCGTGTGGTCGAAATTTCCGGAGTTGAGTAGAGTCGAACGTTGAATCCACTGCACACACCCTCGCTGGGAGACTGGTTCGAAAGTCCTCCACTGTGTCGTCACTCATGATCATATCGTGGTTTTCACACATAAAGCCACATTTATTATTATTTATTATTATTATTATTATTATTATTATTATTATTATTATTATTATTATTATTATTATGTACTAAGTACTGCTGAATTATTATCACTGCCATCACTTCACTGCCGACGAAATCGCTCTGATCTCTTATTTCTTTACAAGCTAGTCCACGGTAAAATATCCTGCCCTGTACTTCTCAGTTGTGTAAATTTTCGAATCCGCGTAAGTTAACCAGAGAGAACAGACCGTTCATGTACCCACCTGCTTCTTCCAACACTCTACCGTTCACAGAATACAAAGTCTCTATAATGTTATTTTCTTGATCTTGACGTTTTTCATAGCCCACATCATTGTTTTTATCCGAGCTTTGCACTGTTTTGACATAGTGTGGCACAATGTACAAAGTCTTCCTTCTTCTCAGTCTTTCCACATAGTTGTATATATGCAATCTAATTTTTTATGCCCCGTCAATATTTCTCGTGTTGTCTTATTTTACTCCTCCCCTTGTGTGTCATTTCTCCTTGTCTACGTGTTTTTTCTCTTTTTATTTCTGAAAACTGTCTGTATTGTATTGTTTATATTTTTATGTTTTTTTTTGCGTGCGCCAGCACAAAGACCTACGGTTGTTCCTGGCACGTTAATAAATCATTGATTGATTGATTGATTGATTGAGTGATTGATAATTATTATTGCCAAATACAAAACTCCAAACGCCCTTATTTATTTATTTATTTATTTATTTATTTATTTATTTATTTATTTATTTATTTATTTATTTTTGTAAAGCCCTTGTTGCGAGCTGAGGAGGGCAGAGACCCCGATCTGTCAGGCGACTGCGGCCTTCAGCAGCCGTTTCCTCAGAAAACACTTAAAATAAAGTGAAATTGAATATAGATGAAACCAATTTCGCCTGTGCCAAATTTTTTATAGCTAGCCTTAATAGAATAAAAGAAAATTCATCGCGTTCGCATGTGTTTGATGTTGTCAGTGGCTTCATATGGGCAACAGAATGCATACGATTACAATTTCTATCTTGAAAAAAGTTATCATTTACAGTCCCAGAAGCACTTCTCGCGGTAAATCTTGCAATCAGTATTCGATCCACTTCTGAAAAGATAGCGGTTGGTCTCGCCTTTCTGGCCAATCAAATAACACTCGCAAATTCTCTAATACATATGTTTGGAGTTTTATTATGATCATTACGCATTAGTTTCATCTAAAGCTCAGCTTGCCGATTCTTGGCCTGCACCCTAAAGCGGGCTCTTTAGTTGGTTGTTCCTGAAATACTTGGCGCAACCCAGCCCGGGGAATCGGCCATGATTCAGACGGTACCTTATTTAGAAAATTAATTAGATGAGTGAAATTATAGGCTAAGAAATTATTACCTTAGCAGCCACTCATTACTGATATAAACATATAAAACTCAGAACAAAAAACGAGATAATAATAATAATAATAATAATAATAATAATAATAATAATATAATAATAATAATAATAATAATAATAATAATAATAATAATAATAATAATAATAATAATGCTTGATTGTACACATGCAGAAATGGTACACAGAAACGGGCCTGTCTAAGTCTACGAAGACTTGTGTGACTTTATGCCCCGCAGAGCCGGTTACAGCGATGTGTTTACATGGTCACGAAATAACTTTTTTCTTTATTTTTGCCAACGAACAGACGAAAATTGACACAAATGCTTGTTCACAGGCATTAAATAAAAAAAAAGAAAAGAGACGGGACAAAGAGCATATATTACCTAGAAGTAGTCCATTCCCAAAGTAATTTCACAATTCAGAGAATAAGTAGTTCAACTGCTTTTTGGAAGTAGCAGCAAAAAAACTCTTGAGGTAGTTCATTAAAAATTTGAAGTAATATATACATTTCTGCACGCTTCTCCATATCTGGTAGAAGACCGTGGTACATTAAAACGCGTTTTTTTCTCTAAGCGGCCGACGAGCAACGTACGGCACTTTGAAAGCATCACACCAGTTTTGTCGCAGTTCTGGTAAACAATCCCTGGAACATACGAAATCCTAATTCGTTCAATATATTGTTGGAATGTAACCTACTACCAAAAGCAACACTTTTTAGATTATTTTAAGTAAATCGTCTATACATATTCTCCAGCGCTCTGAGCAAAATGCGAAAATCGTAATAGCATATCGCAGCACACTATATGCTAGCGCGTGAACTATCATTTTCTTCACTGGGAGAGGTACCAAATCCCTTATGTTAAAAAGCATACATGCAAAACTTCTCACTTTGGCACAAAGAAATGCAATACTACCACTACTACTACTACTACTACTACTACTACTACTACTACTACTACTACTAACAATAATACCAATCAATCAATCAATCAATCAATCAATCAATCAATCAATCAATCAATCAATCAATCAATCAATCAATCAATCAATCAATCAATGAAATATTTAACCTGTCCAGGAACAACCGTAAGGTCTTTGAGCAGGCGCACGCCAAATAAAACAATAAAAAATAAACAATAAAATACAGACAGTTTCCTTAGGAAAATACAAATAAAAAGAGCAAAAACGCATCGACAAGAAGAAATCAACACAAAATATTGAAGGGGAATCAAAAATAATATTTCATATATACAGCTTTGATGAAGCAGGCTGAAAGACAGAGAGGGGAAGATTGTGCAAAACTATTTCAAGACAGTGCAAAGCTCGGATGAAAACAATGACTGTGGACTGAAAGACGTCAAGATCAAGAAAATTAACTTTATAGAGACTTTGTATTCTGTGGACTGGTAACGTGTTGGAAGCAGCAAGCGGGTGCATGAAACGGTCTATTCTCTCTGGTTAACTTACGCGGAATCCGAAAATTAACACATGTGAGAGTACAGGGCGGGACATGATACCGTGAACTAATTTGTAAAGAAATACAGATGAGCGCGACTTCGTCGGCAGTAAAGTAATGCAATGATAATAATCCAGGAGTGTTTGAACGAGATCTAGAGTCATTTAAAGCGAAGCGATGACCACATATGCCGAGGAACTTTTTCTGGACTCGTTCAGTGTTGTTACTGCTGGATTAAGCAATGCCATTCCAGATGACAGACGCATACTCAAGTTGAGGAAGACATACTGTGGTGTACAATGTGTGGAGGGCTACATGCAGAACTGAATTGTCGAGATATGCTGCAAACACAGCCGAGAGAACGAAGGCCCAACATAGCAACACGCTTAGCGTGAGCAGAAAAGTTTAACATGCTATCAAAAAAAAAAGAAAAACCATCAAGATCTATGATCTCATAAACCTTCCACAATGACACAGAATTGAAAGAGTATGTAAATGACACACTAGATGAATTTTGTCTTTGAGGTATTAAGAAAAAGGTAATTGCGGTTGCACCATTCCGAAAAAAAAAAACACAAATCTGACTGCAGCGAGCGACAGTCGTTAGTGAATGAGTTTCCTTAAATACCTTGATGTTATCTGCATACAAGAGGAAAGAAGAATTACGAATGGCAAAAGAAACATCATTAATGCAAATTAAAAATGGGAGTGGGCTAATAGCCGACCCTTGCGGGACCCCACTAGTCACTTTATACAAAGAAGAGGTTTGGCCATTTACGGCAACATAACAATATCTATTGATCAGATAGCTTTGCAGAAGATTCACAATCCGACGAGTCAATATCAAAGTGCGCAAGTTTAACCATAATCAGTGAGTGGCTGCCTACGTCAAAAGCCTTGCTCAGGTCACAGTAGCCTACGTCAACCAGTTCTCTCTGAGAAACAGGGGTGGAGGTCTGCGTCATGAAACTAGTAAGATTTGTGGTAGTTGAGCGGCCAGCGAGAAAACCATGTTGATTAGGAATCAATGGGTTTTTAACACCAAGAGACATTATGTTGCGAAGAGCCAGCTCAAAGATCTTTGATGTGGCACATAATAGAGAAATCGGACGATAATTTGAAACATCAGTTTCGGAGCCCGGCTTAAATACTGGAAAAACACGAGCAGTTTACCACGAACTAGAAAGTGTGGAAGTGTCTAGACAATTATTCAATATCGTAGTCAGTACAGGAACAAATATACCACCATAAGCTTTTAGTATGGCAGAGGGGATGCCATCTGGGCCACGTGATTCAGTGAAGGGCCCACTAGGCGTTCGTAAGGCAACACTCGAACCTACGCAGCTGCTCACTTTGTTGATGCTCTTGCAGCTGATGATGATTAAATGTGTCTGAGTGCTTTGTAATGGGTGGGTCTTTAAAACACCCACGCATTGCGCAATTCACATGTTTTGACGCTTGACGCTATTCTACGCTGCTGGTACGCAATATTACATGCGTTAGAGGGCTCCTTCCACTACATGATATTCAAATAGTGTTCTTTTCCGAGGCATTTTGAAGCACTAGCGTGGCTCTGTGGTAGAACTCAGACGGCCTCGGCTCGGTTCTCACTCGAACCGAATATTTTTATTATTTATTTTATTTACATCTTTCTAGATTTTTCGGTCATGAACAAGGGGGCGATCGGAGATCTCTGTTCGTTCGCGTTCGTTCTGCGGTGCCTACGTCACAAAAGTGAGAGGAGGCGCAGCTCTCCCGCCTAGAACCGCCGAGAGGAAGAGGACAGCCAATCGTGAAGCGGAAAGCTTTCCGGAAGTAGACGCGCATCCTGTGACGTCGGCACGGGGACCGTGAAGCGTTTCTCGCCTTTTAATAAATATAATTACTTTACAGAAAATTATTGTTTTTGCTTCTCAAGCTCAAACGCTCTTTCAAACAGCAACAGCTTTGAGTAATGATATTTAATAATGTTAGTTTTTTTTTGACGTCGTCGCTAGATGGTGTTGCGCACGCGAAAAAAAAAAAAGAGAAAAGTAGCGGCTGACGCAGTTTCAAAATGTCGTCCCATCGCAACGTCTGCGTTGGTTCTCGGGTGTCGGATCGTCAAAAGGAGCTTCTGCTGGCTTTTGTGAAAGATCGCGACGCTGTCGTGCCCGCTGGAGCCGTCGTTCACAAGGGAGGACCGGGACGACATGTGGCAGGAGCTAGTAGCGCTTTTGAACGAAGAATTCCCTGCGCGTAACACCAGAGCCCAGTGGCAGGCCCAATGGAGGAATGAGCGCTACTATTCGCAGCAGGGTCTTGCCAAACTCCGAGGGCAGCAGAGGTGAGTGCGAGCACAATTGTATTGTGGTCGGTCATCTTACACGTCCCGCTTGTGCTTTACAGCGGCACCCGAGGCGGCCAGATTTCGGATTACCGCGGCCGTGTCGTAGCTCGACAGAGACGAGTGTGCGAGGCCCAGAGTTCGGGTGGTCTGAATCGGTAAGCACTGGCTTAGAATATCATTGTTACTTGTATGCTGCGAACAAGTGGGCTCATTTGCTTCGAGCCATTACGCGCTGTTAGTTTTACTTTTTCAAACAATATCGAGTGGATCACCCGGCCGCCGCGTTAGCTGAGGTGCTAACACGTTGCACCGCCCAGAACAGAATGCGAAACAGCCACATTTGCGGTGATGACGAAAGAACAGCCGCGAACTATATTTCGAAGCTCATTAGAGCACCCTACGTGTTACAACCCATTTCTCAGACCCTCGAGTCGAGTGAGGTGCGTAGCCAGTAGGCTTGCCCCCCCCCCCCCCTCCACCCCTCTCTCCGAAGTCTGTGTGTCATAGCATGCCGCTGTTGAAACATTCTAAAAAAACGTTGCTATTGTCCACTTCCACTCCATACTTCTTATTGCACTCAGTGTGTCAATCAAGAAACTTCTTACTATAACAGGTGAGCCCTGCTCCAGCTGCTGCTGGTGTGGCTGAAGAGGATGTGGCCCAGGATCTTCCCCGTGCCCCAACTCGTAAGTTTCGCTGATGTTTTTGATTAACTGTAGATGGTGTTACATGCTCACAGGTGATGCTCATGCGTGCAGGCATATGTTTGTGAAGAGATGACATCTGTGGGCATAAAGACAAAAAGCTGCACGAAAAAAATTTGGCAAACGGTTGCAGGAGCTAGTTAGTTGTATGTATAACTGTCCGATGGAATAAACAGGTGTCCTGCCTTGCAGTTATGGTGAAATGTAGCAAAAAGGTAGCATTGCAAAAATGTTCAACATCTTGAAATGTTTCCCTATTTTGTCAGTTGCTTCAAAAGTGAAACTGAAAATGTGCTATTGCTAAATATACTGTTCAAAAAGCAAGCTCGTTATATAACTTCTTCACATAGCCATCATACACAAATGCACATGTTTGCACCTGTGTTACACCTGCTTGCTGTATGTTTTGCATACTGCAGCAGCTAGGGTTTCGGAAGGAGATTGTGTCAGTCATCGCGTAAAGCCGGGCAAACGATTGTGTAGCCCTGAAAAGGGCTGTTTGGTTGCTTCTCATGCAGAGGTGGTTAGAGGTGTGAGATGCGTTTGATGAGATGAGTGAAAATGAATTCCGGCACCGCTTTGGTCTGTCCAAACGAAGTGCGTTGGTTGTGCGGTGAACCAAGCACCATTCATGGATGCCATTGGGTCAGTGGATTTTCAACACAGAGGAAATTGTTGCACACACTGGAACTCTTCACGAACAGAAGCTTCCAGCGAAGAGTCGGTAGCAGGAAATTTATAGATGATAATGGCAACACATTTCTTGGTTTCCAGCTCATGCCGCAGCTGCGAGATGGGGGCAACCGGCAGGCCGAGGCGCTGGAGTTACTAGCCGCAAACACCAGGCGGCAGGGCCAGGCATCATTGGAAAGCTGCGCCAGGTTCAGCTTCTCGGTGACGTGGTCCACGAATTGCAAGGCGTTGGTACCCTCGCCCGGGCCTTCATTGCAGCGAAAGCCACCTGCACAGTGATTTGTAAAGACTAGTTGTACATACATGTAGATTTATTTTTGTTCACATCACGAGCTATGATACGCTTGCTTGCTTCAATGGTGCCCTGCAATTTTTTCTCAGTTAATTTTCTTTTTCTGCATATCAGAAGCACTGATGTGCTGTTTCATTGTACATGCATTCAGCAATTCAGCAGTCATGCATTCAGCAATTTTGTAGTATATGCACATAGTGCACTGTAGTGCATCTTTATGTTTATAGTGTATACGTGTAGAATATTGTGGCACACTGTACGTTTTCTATCGATTTTTACACATCCTAGAAAAAAAGAAATGCGTTTGTGAACGGTCTAGGTTGCACAACAATTTCTAAATATTGCAAGACCAAAAAATAGTTGACGAATACGTGTTCTGTTGCTTAGAAGTGTTTAGACAATAGGATTGGGTACAAACAGAAATCAATAATAGAGGAAGACATATCAGCAACCAACAACTTGCATTTTTTTAGCGAGTTCGATTAATACCGGTTCGACTGTGCCTTGTTTTCATGTAATACAATGACTTTCGTGCTGCGAGACGCGTGTGTTGTTGCAGAGGAGCAGCAGGCACTTTGTAGTAACTCCATTTGTATATTTTAAAAGGAAGCTACTTTTATATTCTTTTCCTTGGCAATTAAATTTAAGGGATATTTATTTATTTTGCTTTTTATGTGCATTGCTCGTGATACTTGTAATAAAATTTCAATTCTGACACCACCCATGTTGTTCACTTCATTTACGAGCACGATTCTTGTTGCACTAAAGCTACCGCATGTTGCTGTCCTGATTCAAACAGCTTTTTCAGGTTACCACTTTGGCTGCGAATGGCACCATGTGCCATTCACAGTTGAGCTCTCACGTGTGCTTAGTGTGAAGCGCCATATTTTACAACCTGGTCGAAGTATTTCATCAGCATGGCGTTGTGTGACAAGGGGGCATAGGTCGGCAAACTCATGAGCCGACTCACCCAGATTCAGATCGAGCTGTGAGTCCGGGTGAGTAATACATTGGTGAGTTCGATTCCGGGTGAAACATTTTAGTGAGCCTGAGTCCGAGTGAATCCGCTTGAGGAAAATTTTGGTGAGTCTGAGTGAGCCCCAAGAGCAAAATATATTTCACGAGTGAGTCAGGGTGAGCTTCACATTTTTTGGCAACCTATTCACGGGGGTTATTCATTGATAGGAGAATGCTGTTTCGTTGATATGTGCAGCAAACATTTGAAGTGTAGTAAAAAAAAACAGCCTTTTGTTTATGCCAGTGACAAACACAATGAACAAAGACAAACACGCACCACACAATGCTGCCGAGGTCGTTGCAGGCGGCGGCGTACTCTGCGCAGATGCTCAAGCATGCAGGCCCGGTGGTTCTCGAAACAGGTTCACTACACAGTTGCGCTGCTGCTGGCTCCTGTTGTGGTGGTGGTAGCTCAGCTGCTGCTGGCAGCAGCTCAGCATCGTCTGTCGTCATCGTCCCCTTCGAGAACAGGCTTATGTGCCGGCAACGCAATGTCGTGCAGAGCTGCACAAGCAGCAATGATGCTTGTGCAGCTCTGCACAAGCTTACAGCGTTGCACCACTCCACAACATTGCGCATGGCGGTGTGGGCCTTGTTGTAGTGGTTATCAGGGGTACCACGAGCTGGGCGTCCGGGCACTGGTGTCAGGAGTCACGGTTCTAATGTATAGCTGGAGTCTCCTGCACGAGGGCGGCATGACAGCTGTAGTGATAACGTCTTGAATGTGGCAAGCATTGACAGCACTTACCAAGCAAGCCGAAGTTTTGCTTCCAGGTGGTGACGGAGAGGGCTCCCCCGCCATACCCACGAGTCATGACATGACCCCAGGAAACATGGACTGACATCCAGAGGTCGGCATCACATGTCTGCAGAATTCAATTCAGTCAAAATTGTACCCATAAATGACCTTGGGTACAATGTTGCGTATTATGTTAATGTAACTACATCTGTCTGCACTGTTACTGACTGCTGAAACATAGTTATGAACAAATCATCGACAGGGTAGGACTTGTACCATAAGTTCTAACACGAGGACAATGCAGTGTCAAAGGGTAGTCTGCATGTTTACTGCTTGGAACAACCCATCTTCCAGCCACCAAAGCCTTTTAACCAAATTACTGCTGTATGTTTAAGGCAATGTATCACAAAATATCTACAACACGAAAAACTTCGACTGAAAAAAGGGTTATGAAACAATGCGTATTTAATGTATGTACATGCTCGGGCGCGTTCCGAGGGTCCGAAGTAAAGTTTATTCATCCATCTATGTAATGATCCATGTAACGTCCATCACGACAATGAACAATACGGGCATACTACGGCACATTCTGGGAGCGCTAATCTCAACAAATACAAATCGAGAATCAAGCTTCGGGTACACATGGCGAACGAGCAACGGTAATATTATGCACTGTGCAGGCCGCTGAACCAAAGTGTACTCCGCGTCACATGATTTCATCGCTTATCCTAAGCGAAGTGCCCTGAAACGATCCAATTCCCGTTCTGGATAGATCGAATATACCGCTCCCACTATACTCAGTTGCAACAGCCTCAGTAAAGCGGAAAGTTTAAGCGATATAAATGAAACAATTCGCTACGCATACAATGCATGGATAATACTCACGATCATGGTGTTGAATGCGTAGAGTCCCTTCCCCGACATGTAATGCGTCGTGTCCGCGGAGCTCAGGCCATGGGGCTTCGGGATTGCGATGAGCGTACCATCCACGCACCCGACCACAACGGGAATCCGCCCGAGCCGAGCGAACGCCGCCTTTGTTCGCTCCTTCGCGTCCGTGGTCTCGGGAAAGGCCACCCACCGTTTCTGCCCGCCAACGACAGTTGGCGTGTGCCACCTCGTGGATGGTTTCGCTGACGGACGACTGCGACAGGCCGATGAATTCCTCGCTGCCGACAGCTCGCTGGAAGCATCCGCTGGCAAAAAATCTCAGCGCAGACAACACCTTCCGCTCTGTTGAAATCCCACTGGCTCGTTGGCACCCGATGACGGGGTCGAGTTCGTCGCACAACCAACGTGCCGTACGTTTCGAGAAACGAAAGCGACGCCGGAATTCACACTCGCTCATCTCTTCAAACGCATTTCGCACCTCCTACCATTCTGCATCTGCTTCGAGAAACGCCAACGTAGCAAGGAAGCACCGTTGCAAGCGCCATTTTCTCAAAATCAGCTGTTGCGGCAGCCGCAACCGCCGCATCACTCGAAATACATGCCGTGCGACGCCATTGTTCGCTCGAGAGAACGCGAGCGAACGGGCTCGCTCTCCGTTCACTTTTAGCAGACGACATGCTCGTTATGACGCGGCATGACGTCACCAAAAAAGAAAACATCAAGGAAAAAAAAAGAAATGGCCACGCCCCTTAGAGTGGCGTGAGTTGTCCGGCTTCAGCCAATCGCGCGCGATCATCAGAACGAACGCGAACGAACGGCGCAGAACAGAGATCTCCGATCGCCCCCCTGCATCCGCTTTGTCGCAAAACGAAGTTCAGCAAAAGTCAGCAGTTCCACTTCACCACTTTAACTTTTTAGACTCACCAATTAAAATCTGGTCACGAAGTTCACAACGGTCTATTCTTTTATCCGCAACGAACGCCAAAACACAGCAATAAACAAAGCCACAAGTGCGTTCGAAGCCGTAAGCACGAAGATTAGGCAAATCCGTGTACTACCCATCATTCCCATGGTGGCTGAACGATCGCAGCGCTAGAGTGCCCTCTAGTTAATTTTAGAAAACTTTATGCGTGAAACAAGGCGGAGTGCGATCGCTTAACGCATGCGTGGCGTGACGGGAAAAACATCGCTGTGTAGTAGTCGCATATGTAATTATAATGACATTATGCGGCTATAGATATGAATTTCATTCCATTCGAATGACATTAAAACATCCAGAGTGACATAGGTGTTATAGAGTTGCCCAGGATGACTGGAAGGGGAACGCCATCTTTTTTTTTTCTGTCAATTGTATTGAATGCCACCTGCGCATTTGTATGCGCCGTTTTCCAATAAGCGGTGCTCTCTCGATCGTGGGCTTGTCGGCGATCAGCCGTTTTGATAAAGCGTTTTCCTATTTCACGTTTCCACATTTCCATGAGTTTCTTGCACAGAAAACCACGCCGAAAGGAATAATACATAGGCGCTTAACGAGTGCTGATTCAATATTGCAGAGTGAGAAGAAAACAATGTCCAGGATACGTATTCGCAACTGAGTAAAGTGCCTTGTTCGCACTCAGCAAGAGTAGCACCTCGATGTTCGTATCCGACAAACGAACCTGTTTTCTCGTCAGCTCTTCGTTGCCAATGTTGAAGAGCCATTCCATCAAGCGCTCGAGGGTACGGCCGTGTTGTACATAAATGGGGACAAAGTCAACCGAGGTCGTAGGGGCGAGGGCAGGCTCAGCGGGTGGCACAAGAATGTAGCTCTGGATGTAGTATGCGTATCGTTTATTGCGTGACAAATGTTATCGGTGCGGCGGCTGTCGAACTGAATTATAATAAAAATTATAGACAAATAGCCGCGGAGATAACTCGCAGGTTGAAGGTATTCCGGCACTGCGCAACCATCGAAGGCACCGACAGGCGCAACTGCGGCACCCGCGTCCACTGCGTTTCGGTCCTCTTCCCCGCCATCCAAGCAACCGGGTGTAAAAAGACAGATTTGCGATAGCTGTCGGCTGCGCATGCACGAGATGCTAAAGAGACGATCAAGCAAGCCGCTAAATACCACGCGACGAGAAAAACATTCCCAGGAATTTGGCCGAAGCTTCGCAGTCGGCGAGCGCGCGAACATAACACCAATAAAACGTCGGAAGCGTACGCTGCACGCGGTACGGTGTTCACTCCCAAGTGATAGAACCAAAGTCTAACTTCGCCACCGTTACGTTGGTGCCCAGGACCATTCATGCGCAGTGGGAGGCCACCACGCGGCATTTCGGTGGTTAGCACGTTGGTGTTTCACTCACTTTCTACGGCCTCTATGTGTTGTGACTGGTCCATCTGTCACATGGGCTTCACACACCATGCAGATTCGCGACGATGATTCACGCCTTTCGAGGACTCCGCGAAACCACACGCAGGCGCCTCGACTGCGGTAAGTCGGCTCCCCCACTTTTCCCTTGGCGACAAGGCCACGGAGATGCGTAGCTGAACCGCCCGAATACGCAGCGACCTACACACTCGCGTGCTGCCTTTCATTGTTTCATGCATGACCGTCGTTGTTGCTTGTAGCGACAGAATTGTCGCTCTCCTCAACACGTGCGTGAAGGTCCAATTGCCAGCATGGACGAAGGAAACAGTTAGGAGGGAGAATTGCGCAATGCGATAGAAAGGAAGAAAGAGAGAGAGCAAGGAAAGGAAGAAATAATTATGTCGGCCACGCACACGCCAAGCTTGGCTTGCCCCCATTTTCCTGATAAGTGCTCCTGAATTTTTTCTGAAGACCTGGTGTAGGCGAGGACGGTTTGAAAATAGACGCGCCGTTTTTTTCGTTATATGATTAAAATTATTTTGCGGCGAGTGGATGGAGGATGCGTGTGAGACTGTTGTCACTGCGGGGAAAAGAAAAAAAAAGTGAACCCGGAAATTTTTTTAGAGGAACTGCCTGAAGGACGAGTGAACGAGGAGTCTATGCACTAGGTGGGACGAATGGTACTGCCGCTATCCGGTATTCTAGAAGCGAAGCCGAAGACAAAACAGATGGCACAGGAGACGCGCGAAGCAGAGGAAGCAACACGGAAGCGACGTCTGTGCTCGCTAATAACAGACGTACCGATAACGGACAAATGAAGGGAGTCAAGGCAAAAGCGGGGGCAGGGGCCTAGAGGCACAAGTGACCAGGAAACGACGGGAAATGACAGAAAAAGAATGAGAGCCAGGCGGAAAGACAGTGGCCATGTTAAGAGTCGAGGGTGCAGACAGACATACTGTTCCGGAAAAAGGCGCCGTAGTCCCTCGTTCTCAGAACACCAGGGGGCAAGATATTTATTAGGCTCGTTCTCTCCCACAGCACTTTACACGGCGCTCTCCTTTGATGTTCTCTAATGGGTTTCCCCGGGAAAGAAAAAGAAGAAACCGAAAGATACCAGAGAAGAGACGCAGGAGGCGAGAGAAAAGAACAGCAGGTGCATTCCTAACAGAGGAAATCTCTAAAACGTTTAATGGGCTCTGCGAAAAAAAAAGAAAAAAAGGAGACGAATGACAACCCACCTTTGTTTTGGTGACAAAGGTCAAGGTCGTGACCGCGAAATGATGAATTATGAGTATAGGCCACGGAAAGTCATGCGTGGCCTATATGAACTCAGATTGTGTCGGTGGTGAGGCGGCAGTGTCTTCGGTACGAAGTGAGAGGGTGACCATGACACCTTTGAGCCTTTCTTTCCTACCGAAAATGTCATGTAAATTTAGTCGAAGGAAACTGCAAAATAACACGTGTCTGGAACCGTGGTCGCCCGTGGTCGCGCGCCGTATCTTTACACGGCATCAGCCGACGTCTGATACCTTTGTAAGTGTTGTGTTCTGATACTATGCGTTCAGGCCATATACAGCATGAAGTAGTAGTAGTAGTATCTGAGGTTTAACGTCCCACAACCGCGATATGATTATGAGAGACGCCGTAGGGGAGGACTCCGGATATTTCGACCACCTGGGGTTTTTTTAACGTGCACCTAAATCGGAGTACACGGGCCTCAGACATTTTCGCCTCAATCTAAAATGCAGCCGCCGGGGCCGGGATTCAATCCCGCGACCTTCGCGTCAGCAGTCGAGCGCCATAACCACTAGACCACCTTGGCGGGGCCATATACAGCATGAAGGTCGCTTCGCTTGCTCCAGCGGCCACGTTTTTTCTTGCGCCAGCGTTTTGGTTTAGTTACGCCAGGTGTCATAATAAAGGTGTGGTCTGCTAACCTTACTTCGTATAAAATTCTAATTTGCTGCTATCGTATTCATAATTTCGCCCTTGCGGCGAAACTGCAACTTTTTTTCTCATGAGCATAGCATGTTTAGAATATGTTCGCTCGCTTAGATCACGCCAGCTTACCGCTTTCACAGAAAGCATAAACATATAGATATGAAGGTAAGACATAAGAAATCACACGAAGCACTACTGAAACTTCGCCGCGAAAAGGCATATCAAGTATGTGTATATAATAAATATATATATATATATATATACAGCGTTTGTATAACCTAGACTCAGTGAATTCCCCACCTCCCCCCCTTCTTGCTAGCCAAGCACTACTCCCTGTCTAAGCAGCGGAACAACGTAATATGAAGGGTGAGGTTTCCGGTCGAACACGCCGTGACTGGCATCGCCCTGGAGAGGACCCGTCTAGCAGCAGGCATGGCTGCTCCTGCATCTCCTTTTAGGCATGACTGACTGACCACAGCACAGGTTGTCGCTGCCATGCAGTCACCCTTTTTGTTGCAACGAGACTCCGTTCATGCTAGACGACTGGTTGTGCAAACAGGGACACGAAAGAGAGAAGTCAAGACACCTTGACTTCTCACGTATTGACTTATGTTTTGTGTACGTGTTTGCACGCCCAGCCCTTTAACATGAATACGTACCAACAAGCTCAGCTTTGTTATTCTGAGACTTCGTAACCGTGGTGCAAAAAAAGTGCATTTCAAGATCCGAGACTTAAACGCCCACACGTATCGTCGCAGCGTACGGTACCTTCTCGGGGCGTATGTGGAGCGGGTTTCGGGGCGGCCCGAATGAGGCTTGAGGGTGGAAGGGGGAGGGGGGCTGACTAGCGTTTCGGTGAAGTGGAGGAGCAGCTCGTCAGACAGCGCTAGAGCCTCGTTCATCAAAGTCGTCGGTCGCACGTACGTCTTATCCCCCTCCGGCCGCTGCCGTTCGCTTCGTATTCCGCTTCATCCTGAGCGCTGCTCTGTAGCTGCAAGCCGACGGAGGAAATGAAAAACGGTGAATTCGACCCCCCCCCTCCCCTCTTCCTAGCCCTTCCACCCCCACACACACATCCCTCTCCCCTGTCTTCCAAGCTGTTGTTCTTCGATTTCGCTTCATTTCGATTTTTTTCTCGTCCTGCTATATCGAATTCTCTGTTTGGGTCTTTCGAGCTAACGGCCCGTATGCAAATTTTGAAGCGAGCGTGCAAGAAAATGAAATGTAAAACAGAAGTCGAGGACGACAAGGGGGTGGGTGGGGAGGGTTCTGGCCGGTCCTACTGGTATGCGCAGTCGGCAGAAATTGGCGCGAGAGACGAGAATGAAAAAAAAGCACAAGCTGGTCTATAGGAAGCATCAGCAACGGCAGCAGCAGCAGCCGTAGCGCATTCCAGAACAGGCGGGTGATGCGACACCACACGCGCGTTGAGAAAGGGAAGCCAAGGGAGAAAGAAGGTTGAACGCGCTGCGTCCCCGATGCAGATTTCTCGTAGGCAGAACCGCAGTGTGACTTATTCTTGAGGTAGAAGCACGGTGTGGGTAGAAGTGAGTTTGGAAACCCAATACGGTACTCTGGAAGAATGCGCGCAGGAGTTAGTAAACGAATGCTTCTTCCTCCACCAGTTGTGATCACGTAGCCAGGTCGGCTTCCGTCCGGTCGTATCTATCTATCTATCTATCTATCTATCTATCTATCTATCTATCTATCTATCTATCTATCTATCTATCTATCTATCTATCTATCTATCTATCTATCTATCTATCTATCTATCTATCTATCTATCTATCTATCTATCTATCTATCTATCTATCTATCTATCTATCTATCTATCTATCTATCTATCTATCTATCTATCTATCTATCTATCTATCTATCTATCTATCTATCTATCTATCTATCTTGCAATGTGCGAAACATTTTTTTGCAGCCTCCACTGCACTGCATGTATTTTGCGAGATGTGGCAGGCATTAACGACGTGAACCACACCGGTACTCGTACTGAATACACCGGTGCGCTTTAAATATGAGGACGGCTAAAAATTTGAAGCGGCTACATTAACCGTCGCACAAATATTGCCGAGTGATCCTGGGTGGATCAGAGTGCGGATGTGCGGGGCCATTTATTTTTCGGCCCACGGACTATGAAGAAGCCCGCGCAGACGTGCTCGGACTGTTTATGGTGTCGTAGTACCTTTTCCGCCAGTGGGGCCTGCGACCCGTGGGCATTTAATTTGCGAGTGGATGTACGAGTGGACAAACCGACATGTAGCATCCCTTTGAGAGGCTGCTTTAGAGGTTATGGTGTCATTGAATGACTCCCTTTCTCCTTGATTTTTTACGTATCTAGTTCGACGTTTTCTCGCTCAATTAGATGACCACTTTCCTTTCTCTTCTACAGCGACTTATCTCCAAGCGCTCATTGAGAAATATATGTTCCATTACGTTTCTTTTTCCTTGTTATGATGGCAGCGCAATTGTGGATGCAATACACAAGCCCCAACAGCTGTGCTTCCCTGATTTCGAATTTGTTCGTGTAGCCGCAATCGTATGATAGTTCGACAATAATAGCTAACCAACTAACGACCCCATACCCGCCCAGCAAGTTCATGCGTCGCTCAATATACTCTAGCAAATAGGGCAATCTGTGACTACTTAATAAGGAATGCCTTCTTGCCGTTCATACGTCTCTACTTAGTGAGAAATTCACGTACTCCCCAACCAGTTGAAGCATTCAGCGAGTTGGAGGGGGGCAGGGGCGAGGGAGAGGTAGGTGACCATATCATAACTAAATATTCTAGAGTTGTCCTACACCTACTAACGGAGCACATTCCCTGATGATGTTTAATACTCATTTACACCGAACCGTCAGGTAGAGATGGTTTATACACCGTCGCAGTTTCCTTAAATGTAGAAAATTAAGCTAAATACGGGACATTCGGTATTTTCTTTGCACAGAAAGAATGGACATGCCGGAACACTTTATCTGCTCGAGAAGCGCCCTGAAGCCGCAGCCATGCTTCGACGCCAGCTGAACTATACATATCTCTATAAATGGAACATTCCGGCGCAAGTGGACACGGCTCCCTTGAAAGGTGACGATCGTATACCTTCTGACATTTACTGCCATGGTACTGGCTTTTACCTTACGAAGCCTTGTCCAACCATACACTCAAAAGAACAGTCACCTGCAGCTCAGCTTGCAAAGCTTCAGCAATATGGTCCAGCTACAATGCATCAAATATCCGGCACTCCATAACCGCCCAGGGAGGCACATTTCACGTGTGATGCGCTGGATTCTCTATCACAGCACTCCAGCCTCCCTGGGTACGCCTTAGGCAAGTCCGGTTCAATTTGCTTAACTCTGTGTCGTGTCCTGTAATCTTTCTCCACTACACACACGTGTACTCAGGTCCAGGCATGGGCCATAGCTTGATCGATTAGCTTGTCGTTTAGCTTCTCTATCTTCATGATACCCTGCGGTTTTCCCAGCTGATTTTTGTCCTATTCTTTTTTTTATGCGATTGCTTTACCCTTACTTAGTGGCATAGTGTCGTGAGTGATCATTATTCCTAGTCCTATTGAGCAACCGGCCAATAGGCAAGAGCCAGCGTACCGCAACCACGCGACGCTTCTCACGACATCCCATGGGAAAACGTCGTTTTCGCGTATCGCTGTCACGTGACAAGTGACGTACGACTACAAGTCTTGCTAATGCTAGCCGATACAGCCGTGACGAAAAAAGAAAAAGTGCCGCTGCGTGGGCGCTGGGAAATAAGCGGTGTCGTCTGTCGTCCGCCCTAACTCGTTTATGTCGAGAAGTGGCACGAACACGCTACAAGTCCCAGGGGAAGAAAAAGTGCCACCTTGCGGGGAAATGTCGTCGTGAATAGAGACTTTCTAGTCGTCCCGTGGAGCTTGGAAGATGCATGACGGTTGTTGGTCGTTGCCCAATGAAGACACAGTTATGCATAGCTCCTGCCAGAACTGATATCTGGGGTTTAACGTCCCAAAACCACGATATGATTATGAGAGACGCCGTAGTGGAGGGCTCCGGAAATTTCGACCCCCTGGGGTTCTTTAACGTGCACCTAAATCTAAGTACACGGGCCTCAAACATTTTCGCCTCCACCGAAAAGTTCGATCCCGCGACCGGGATTCGATCCCGCGACCTTCGGGTCAGCAGTCGAGTGCCATAACCACTAGACCACAGTGGCGGGGCAGTGATACCTGTTTTACCTTCTGCAGCAAGGCAGAAAGTAAAACACGTCTTTATTTCTGCCTATTCGAGGCAGAAATAAAGACATGTTAAAGAAAAGAAAATATATATATTTTTAAGCGTAAAGATGAGGCGCTAATGTGAAGTTATTTCAAATGTGTTAATATATTTGCTCTTCCACTGTGTAAAAAGAAATGCAGTTTGACCATGTTCAGAGGCTTGGCATGCTAGATAAGGCATGAAACGAAAACACGAATGTCAACGCCCCGAGTTCATGTTCTCGTACCATGTCATCGTGGCATCACTAACATTTAATGCGTCTGGTCCAACTTTCCAATTTTTTTTATAGGTATAGATTGGTAGAACTTTATTCAAGAGGAGTCAAAAAAAAAGAAAAGAAAACGCTCGGCTTGGACACCAAGAAAAATTCGTGTAGCCACAGCGACCTATGTAAGAAAAATTCACAGTGTCACCGCAAGGGCGAAGTCATTAATGCGATAGCAACAAAATGAAACGTTGTAAAAATTAAGGCTAGCAGGTAGCTCCTTTATAATCCTCGCACGTCTACAACCCGTCGTCGCCAAATGTTCCCGGGCTGCTCCAGATGGACCGTACTTCTTTAAACTCGTCTATATAGACTATATGTTATGATGTCTGTATAAGTTCTTGTGATGGGAAGGCATGACACCCCTTTAAGGCACAGAAGGCGGGCACGTTAACCCACTCCCTCTGATCCCACTAAGTCGATTTCTCTAAGAGTGATCAAGGTGGCATCACTTCTTGAAAGCGCGATGATGCTGCGGCTAGGGCAACATGTGTGGTACGGAAATATCGAACGCTTCATAGGCCATACCGTTGCCTATGACTGGGTTCGTGGTGGTGTGTATAGGGTTCGATGCAGAGGTAGACAGGGCAAGATGAAAAGGAGGGAGGAATACGCGGCCTCGCGATGAGGGATGTTGGACACTTGTCTATAAATCTGGCAGGGGATGCTCTCGAAGCCACCGAAGCAGCAGAGGCAGCACGCTGCGGCCGAGGCAAGAGGGAAAAGCGTGGCAAATATTTTTCATTCGACGTGGAACACGCCGTTTTTCGTCTTTTTTTGCTCTTCCTCGCACTCTCCTCAACAACTCCTTCCCCCCACCCCCGCCAGCCCTGATCGACCAGCAGTAGCAGCCGATAGCCAGCCGCACACGGTGTTCTTGGATCTTGGCCTCTCCCCTTCACATGTCGGTAGGAGAAATCTTCTTCCTTCGAGGAAGATATAGCCCGTACTTCTGTGAACTAGGCCTATCTTATATTTTTTCTTGTACTTGATGTTTTGGCACTTGAGCTCGGGCCGTGCCTGATCGGTATACTGAGATGTCTGTGTGTACAAGGGCGGAAGCTTAATTTTTATATCGTGTTTGTCCTGCACAGGAGATTGGATCTGAGAACATTAGCCTCCTATTTGGCCAAGTAAGGGCTAAGATCGCAGTTTTCTAATAATATCAGCTAGAGGAACATTCGTTTTGATGGCTATGAATTTAGGTGAAGAGTTGTCGGTAGCTACCGAAGGATCACAAGATACATCGAGCAGCAAACTATGCCTCCGCGCTCGTATTGTCGTCCGTTTCGCGTGCCTTAGCCGTATCATTGTTTATTCACGGTGTACTAGGAAGGTGGTGACGCAGGCTGACTGTCAAAATAAGGCGTTTCTCCATAAACTGGCAGGGATATGCCGGAAACGGAAGTCGTATTTTACGAGATTGGGTGGAGGAAGGAATTCGATGTTGTCGTTCGCTAATTATATCGGGTGAATGATGCCTAGTGTATTAGACCGTTTGAAAAAGACCACCGCACAAAAGGCGATTCGATCGTTCGAAGCGACAGTTCGGTGCAGCAGCAGCGTGAGACTCTTATTGTTCCGAGGCTGCCCATCCTTCGCAAAACAAGTGAAGAGGTTTTCAAAAGTGTTATCGTCCTCCAACAATTTGTAAGGGGTTATTTCGACTTCCACACTACATACGGGAGCAATGCCTACGTCATCGCCCATACGTATGTGTATGCTGGCACTCGAACAGCTAAAAATGTGCATAAGCTCTGCCAGGACGCAAGTGTCTAAAAAAAAAATAATTCGGGAGCCGTTCCCCTACCTGATAAATGGGGGTGTACGTGCCTGACCTGCTTCTTTCTTTCTTTCTTTCTTTCTTTCTTTCTTTCTTTCTTTCTTTCTTTCTTTCTTTCTTTCTTTCTTTCTTTCTTTCTTTCTTTCTTTCTTTCTTTCTTTCTTTCTTTCTTTCTTTCTTTCTTTATATCTTTTCTTTCTTTCTTTCCTTCCTTCCTTCCTTCTTTCTTTCACATTTCGCAACACTCGCTCCTTTTTTCTTCCTCTATGCCGGGAATTGAACCTTACTACATCCTCATCGACGTCGCCGCCACCGAAATCTGTAACCCACAACGAGCTTCGCTTGGAAACTGCAGTCTCCTCCATGCTGAACTTGCAGCTTGCACAAAGAACAAGGTAACAGCGAAATTAACAAACATGCACTGTTCTTCACTGTGTATTAAACTGAGCTCTTGTCCCTTGCTGAGCGTTGCGATTTCAACATGAATAGTCAACGACTGCATGCCTCCCAACTTTAGCTTCTACCGAGGTCTTCTCGTGTGATGTAGTCCGGCTCGGTGATGCATATAAAAATCTTGTTACTGGGACGTGGCCTCCTGGACAATATCATGAGTGAGCGTTGTAAAGCTTCCAGCGGCTTACGCAGTCGACAGCGACGGACTCGAATGAGGCTCAAGTTTCTTATAATTAGGCTGGTGAGATTGTGTAAGATTCATATTACGGTCGGTTCTATGAGCGCGAAGTTCTTCAATTTCTTGAGTCATCCGCGCTGTGCGATTTACGTAGGCGCGTATCCGGTATCGTGACAGCTGCTTCCTATTACACTGAACGAACGTCACCCTCTTATTTGCGTGCATGCTTGCGGGTGCTTGCAATGCGCTACACACTTAAAAGGTCCAAGCGCACTATAATGCTCGCTTTCTGTGAAGCGTCCAGCGTATAATGCTCTCTTATATACCGAATAAGCCCCCGCCATATTGGGAGAGGCTACCAAAGCGATGGCGCACTATAGGCATCAATCAAACAGTGCCGCGTCACAGGCCCAACACATCTTGCCCGCCCAACCGTTCACACCCCCCGGCCACATCCATCTCCCAGCACCCGATTTACTTTTCCTCTCCGTTCGTCTTCTCGTCTCGTAATCCTTCACTCGCCGCTAAAGAAACGCTGCCCTTTCCCTCTAGAAGAAAGACATCTCTTTGATTGAGCGCTGTCCAAAGTCAGTGGCAGCTTTTCATTTCACAGCTAGAGCGGCTCTTTCCTATTGGCGCGCGCTCCCCGATCATTATAAAGTCTAGCGAAACAGTCTTTTATATACAGTCAGCCGGTAAAACATATTCGGTGCTTTGACTCTAGCCTTAATTGGTTGTTTTGTGTGACATAGTGATTCTGCGCAGTGACTTGCAGAGGCAAAAGTCACATGGTCCATTATGCGTTCCCCTAAGACGACCCATCTTCGTTTTCTTCTCACTCGTTTGTATTGATACCCCCCCCCCCCCCTCCTCCCCCGAAAGCTTTCTGCACCCAATGTGGTTTTGCACTGCCACCAGGATTGGCGACATTGCAAGCTTTCGCACCTCACCCGGTTTTGCACTCACTGTGTGATCAGCCCACCTTCGAAGAAGCGACGATGTCATGCGGTGACGTCATCATCCGACGTCATGGTGTGACGTCATAGTGACGTTATCGTGACGTCATCACGCGATCGCGATTTTTCGCACCACTTGTGTTAACGCCGACTCTGACGGTTATTTCTCGAGTTTGATAAGGCATCTAAGGCTTTCGCCTTAAAAGTCACTCGGTCCCTAATGCCTAGGAAGACTCGAAGGCGAAAGCCATGTTATTTTTCTTGTCACTCGCTTGTATCCATCAGAAACAGCGAGAAGAGACCGTGACGGCGCGCTTGGGCGCGAAAGCCGTTGCGTGTACGCGTTTGTTTCTTATTCTAATTGTGCGGTGGTTAGCCAATGACAGCTTTTCGTTCGTCTCTCCTCATACGTCTCATACAAAGCCAATCTCCCGCCAATAACCCACCGTCCCTGGCAGAGACACATTCGGATACCGTAATTAAGAGTGTTCGATATAGACGTCGTCTCCAGCTGCCAACGATGATGCGAGATTGCTGACGCGACTCCACCCACGCCCTTTCCCAAACTGTTGCTGTCATGATCTTGGAACAGTACGTCGATACACCACACATCGGTCAGGTTCCTCATATTAAAGAGACATGGTCCGTTAGAAAACTTTCCGATGCCTTCTGCATGATCTGCACACCATACTTCGTACACAAGGATGGTCGAAGTTACGTTCATCGATTTATTTTTACTTACCTATACGTGAGTAAAAAAAATGCAACGTAAATACCAGCGGTGGCCGGATGTTTGCACGACCTGCTTGTACTTATAAGGGACACGACCGGCCATGCACATTCCTGATTCTTAAATACGGCAGTATGTTCAATGTAAATACATCGAGTATTTGCGTACCTCAGCCAGTTGTTTTAAATCTGTCTAGGTGTTAGGCATCGACCTAAGTAACATAACAAGCAAACGAAGCGGCTGCCGTCATTATATTCTGGTTAGAATCGGCGCACCAGAACTACTCTAGAATCCGTCTGCAATGTACGCCAGAAATAAAAATAGCAGATAACATATATATTCAAAACGTCCCAAGTTTCACATATTTATTGTCTAATAATGCGCCTTCATCGTAGTTGCAACTGCGTTTCCATCTGGCGACTCTGTCTCATCGACAGTGTGGCGCATGTCAGCAGTTGCTGCCTTTGAAATTCTTCAAGGAGGAATCACTGAACAGATGAAGAGCACATACACTGGCGTCAAGGTACGTCTTATGTACATGTGCGTCGCCCTATGAATCGTCTGGAGAAATGTGCCTCAAAGAGACGGTATACGACAAGCGCCGCGTGCCATAGTGATTGTCTCCTATTGCTCGTCGGATCGTGGAAGGCAGGCTGTTGTTATAGGGTGACCCCGTCAGGGCCTTGATTACGGTGTCTCGACGAGACCCTGTGATTGCTGGCCTAGCGATGGTTGTCCAGCTCACACGCGCAAGAAAGCGCGCGGTCAGTCTTGGAACAACGAAGCCATAGGAAGGTTGGTGAGCAAGAAATGACTACCCCCCCCCCCCCTCCTCATCCCCCATTTGCATAGTGAATGCCGTAACGCGAGAAGCGTACATTGCAACGGCGCGAACACATGGGACGTGCTTTGTCTTGGCGTAATAGTGTATACCGTTGTCCAGAAGAGAGGTTATTACACGTGAAGAGGAAATATGGTGGTCATTGCTCTATAGGTGCACGGTGAGTGCAGGGGCGCAGCCATAAATTTTTTTCGGGGGGGGGGGGGGGGGGGTTCAACCATACTTTATGTATGTTCGTGCGTGCGTTTGTATGTGCGCGTGTATATATACGCAAGCAAAACTGAAAAATTTCGGGGGGGGGGGTGGTTTGAACACCCCCAACCCCCTCGCCGCCTGGCTACGCCCCTGAGTGAGTGTGCCGGTTATTTTAAAGTCGTTATTTCGCGAGCAGCGGTAGTTGGAAGAAAGTCACTGTAAGTGATACGATATATTATACGGCGTTCCGGCGTATTTCTGAAAGCCATGATGGCCGTTACACACGGCTAGTCCTCAAAAACCAGGAAAACAAAAGAGCATTCATCAGAACAGCCTTGCCCTCCTTAAAGCTCGTCTGCGTTGGGCCTATTCCAGAACTTGCCACGACAAAGCCAGAGTTCTACGAAGAACTTCAGTATTATTATTTTTTTTCATCTTTCTTTGGTTTGCCACTTTAAGAAACGCACTAGCTTTTGCTGATACGGACAAATAGATCATTGCTTGCTCGTAATTATCAACTCTTGCGTTACATTTACCCCGAGAAAGCAGACAAGCTTACCTCCGGCCAAGACACTTCTACATATGTACGCGTTCATCGCTTGAATCGCGCCATTCGCGATGCGTGTGTAAGCTGTTATTTTAGGGATATGTGATTAGCTCTAGTGGCTTCCAAGATGTTATAGATAGCCAAGCTGTCAGTCACTCTACCTTGGCCTCTGTAGCCTAATGTAAAGGTAATGAGCATATAATTCACTCAGGCTCTCACAGGCCTGTCGTTCTCCAAGCTGCAATGCGTGGTAGTTGCATGCACGCATGCGCATTGAGTGATCATTCATACCATCACATTCCTTACAGTGTAATCTAATCGCTATCCCAAGCTGACGCAGTCGCATAAAGGAAGAGACACGTTAATGAGAGGGTTTGCTCGCAATGTACCAAGTCTTCAAATTGCGTCTCCGTAGATAACGGTCGGAGATGTTAACAAAAGGATTAGATAACAAGAAGATCAGATACCAAACACAAATATTACGCGGGCAAAAGGACAGAACTGTAGTCAAAGTAGTTTGCATGAGTCAGTATACAATGATCGCTTAGGACGCGTGGCCATATCATACACGAACGAAGCAATTAGAGCGGAAACAAGCCGCACCGACCTAGATTCTACCTATAGCTTAAACTTCATAAACTGCCGCCAGCAGGTAGCGCTATTAGAAGCGTAAGAAAAAGCATCACGGAGAGTCGTTGTGCACTTCTTGCGCGATCAGAAAAAAAAAAAAAACAGCGTGAAATCTAGCAAAGTGTGTTATATATACACACAGGCTCTTCCGGGGGGTATCCCAGAGGGGTCATTTGGGAACTCAGCGACTCGTCTATCGCATGCAAGCACACACCCGCCCACAGAGACGTCTGTGTACATGCGCACTGCGAAGAGTGTACGGGCATTATTGCGTAGAAGCATAGACAAACCGTATCTGCATACGAAACGAAATGCATTCGACAAACGGGACGAGTGGCCTCGACTGGTCACGGAACAGTGGCGAGCTCGGAGGGGCGAGATGAAAGCCAGAAAAGGGCTGGGTCTATATAGATTGAGAGAGAGAGAGAGAAAGGGTGGCAGACATGGGATGATAAATGCGAGCGTCCTAAGGGTCATACATCACTGGCAGCATCCATTCCCCCCTTCTTTTTTGATTCACCAGCTCCCGTTCATTCATGGCTGGCCGGATACGCGCTAGTGAAGAAGAACGAAATACGTAAAAAAGGCCACATAGAGCAAATCGTCCTTCTGTACGGAATCTCAGCGTGCAAAGCCGACGTATCCAAACAATTGGACCGAAAAAGTTCCTTTCATTCTCTGTTGGCGGGATATAAACTGAATAGAACTTCAAAAGGCCGCGTAGAATAAGACGGTCTGTTATACAACATTCTAAGCGGGATGCAAAGAAAATGTCTGATATTGCTAGCCTCCGAGAGCGCTTAACCGTAGAACGAAATGGGAGAAAGGTATGAGAATTCCGAATACAAGAAAGGCTTGCGGATTCTTGATTTGCTCGGTTGTGACTAAATACGAGGAAAATAAGGATCAGAATGATCAAAAGGCCGCATATAGAAACATTTTCTTTTATGAAGAATTTCACCGTGCAACCTGAGGAAGCGCACCCGCAGAGTGAATTCGCAAAGTTTCATAGCACTCAATTTTATTCACTGATATAGCTGGAGGCAGCGAAAAGGCGCAAAAAAAAGGGAATATATGTGGTCCTTTTTTGTTTCTTTAAAAGAGTGATATCCATAAACCGAAACTGAACGGAATTTCATGTGAACTTAAAGCATGCCTAAATGCCTTTCACACTTAAAACTTTTCTAACGAAAATGGGGCAATTCCTGATTGTAACATGGACCCATAAAGTAGCTTCCCATCAATAGTGAGCTACATCGTGCACCTGTTTGATTCAAAGTGAGCCAGGTCCATTAAACCGCGCTGCCTCAACACTCGGGACCAAGACAGCCAATTAACATGGCCGCATCTGATCTGTTTCATTTGTGAGCTTGGTTTGCTTTGCTGTCGGGCTTTTTCTCCACAACTGCTTTTTCTTGGGCACGTTGATACTTGCTGAAGGACATAATATTCTAGGGTAAAACTCGAATGGAAAGAGTCAGATGCCGTCTTTTCTAATCCTGCAAGTCTGTCAGAGTTTCTTTTCGAGCTTTGAGCTGCAGTATATATCCTTATTTCGCTCCAAGACAGTATATTTGAAATGGAAGACAACGGAAATTAAGTTATTGGGCACCGATCTATACCTTGAAGAAGTGACACTAAATGGCGTGGCATAAAACCAGCTAAGAAGCTGAGAGGAAGAAGACGAGGGGCTGAAGCATTTTTTTGAGGCCTTCAGTAGATGCCAGGAACATGAAAATGCTGCCGACAGTCCAGGACAGCGCGCCTGTTTCCAGGAAGGACCACTCGCTCTTCAAGTCTAGTCATCGCAATTACACCCACGAAACAAAAGACGGCACCGACTAAAGCACAATGTGGCGTTAATTTTGTTGCAAAATATTGCTATATCATTCATTCGTTGCAATTTAGACTACTTTTGCCTAGCCAATTCTAGCGCGAATGAAACGTTCGAATCTAAAAGAGTCAAATCCAAATTTTACTCCTGAACACCGACGATAGTGGGCTATATAGATTTTAGCCGCAATGCAGGCTTGAGGTATTTGGGGGGAGAGGAGCGACTGGCGAAAAATGGTTGTAGCAGGCCCGACGATATTGTTAGTAGCAAAAAACTGCGTTTTTATCATCACTTGGCTCTTTACGAAAAAAAAAAAAATACGCCACATATATTCTAGGGGCATTGATACAGACATTCACCATATTCTACAGAATCTAATCACGGTGCAGAGAAACACTCAATCGGGAACTTCGAAAAACTTATATAGAACGTCGAGTATCGTCGAATAATTCATAAATCAACGAAATAAAGCATGGGAAGATGTTTACTTAACTGCACCGTTTAGTTTATGGTACTAAGGTAATATATGTACATAAATGCACAAGTGACGTCTTCAGGCGTACAGAATAAAGCGGAGGAGCAAAGTTCTAGCAAGTAACGGGGTATATATACAGTACACGTAGCAGAATAAGCGAAGCGTGTAACAACATCTGCACAGCCTGTGCAACTTGACCAAGCGCGCACTTCCAGCAGTAAACAAAATCCCAAACATGGAGAACGTCCTGCTCCCTCTCACTGAGGCATGACGGGTACGTTGACCCTACAATGCAAGGGTACGCGTGAAAAAGTGAATGAAAAAAAAATAACGTACGCTACGCTGAAGCACCCGTATAACGAATCCACGAACATACATTACATAACTTAACGCTTTCGAGGTTCACGAAAGGACGCAGCCGCATGCACGGAGGTTACAAGCAGAGATAAGACTACTGAAAGGTTGTTTGCAGCAGCACAAAAGCCGCGTAAGAGCCCGAAAACGAAACTTTGCGTCTAGAAAGAAAAAAGAAAAAGGAGCGTGGGCGTATACAGCATGTAAGTTTGTGAAAGAACAGCTACGCGCGACAAGGCTTCACGAAATCGCTCTGCAGAGGCTTCGCGAGTAATACAAAGAAACAAACTTCATGGGCGCGCACAAACAAGCAAACGCACATCGTATATGCTATCGTGCATGCATTAAGTTTCGGCACAACGCAAGCACTTTTTCGCACGGAAACTACAGCATCAAAAGAAACAAAAAAATAAAGTGAAATGGCTGCAGGGTAGGTAGAGGGTACCGAGAAGAGAGAAGAAACGAAGTGCGGCAACCTCGCTCTGATGCACGGTTCCCACCGACGCGTATATCAAGCACATGCAGGGAAGCACGCCCTCTGTAGGTGTTTCCTTGCGCGCGTGTGTGTGTTTTCGTCTTTGTCTCGTATTCTTTGGGAGATAGTACAGTGCATGTATTAGGTGGCCATACAGAGAGACGGGTCCCAGATTCACGGATGAGGCTGTCCGGTTCACTGAGGAAGGCCATTCGTATACTCGCGAAAGGAGAGAAGCATTGCCGGCTGAATATATCCTGGGGAAACACATTGAGGATATCTACTATGCAAGGTGTGAGCGAAGCAAAAAATAATAATAAAATGCGGAAATATGTGCGCATTGCCGGCGAATGCAGTACAATGCACAATGTGTGACGACGTTTCGCTTTATTATTTTTTTATGGCTGGTTGGTGGGCCTGTGCTGGCAGTGGTCGAAAAAGTAAAGGACTGCTCAGTGATGAGAGGTGCCGTCGTTATTGCTTTGGATCAAATCACCCTATTGCGAGGATAATTGTATCTTGGTTTTCGCCGTTTTCTAGAACGAGAATGAGTACGCGAACGAGTAAGCGAATGGTTCTTTGATGGAGTGTGTGGTCGGTTAACCAGCAGTTAGGTTTGTAATCGGTCTTTACTTCAGTGTTCCCGAGTGAGTGAGTGAGTGAGTGAGTGAGTAGTTTGTTCGTTGATTGATTGAGTGAGTGAGTGAGTGAGTGAGTGAGTGAGTGAGTGAGTGAGTGAGTGAGTGAGTGAGTGAGTGAGTGAGTGAGTGAGTGAGTGAGTGAGTGAGTGAGTGAGTGAGTGAGTGAGTGAGTGAGTGAGTGAGCGAGTGAGTGAGTGAGTGAGTGAGTGAGCGAGTGAGCGAGTGAGTGAGTGAGTGAGTGGAGTGAGTGAGTGAGTGAGTGAGTGAGTGAGTGAGTGAGTGAGTGAGTGAGTGAGTGAGTGAGTGAGTGAGTGAGTGAGCGAGCGAGCGAGCGGCTACGCAAGGTACAGCAACTGATGTTGATACAACTGGCACAGTGAACCCCATTGGAGCAACCTCAGTAAGAAGACTGAGATGAAAGTGGGTGCTGGCCAAACGACCAATCGGTGTACCGAGTCTTTTGAGCATCATTACGCAGGGAAACACACTGCAAACTGATGAACACAAAGAGATCACACATAGTAGTCAGGGGCGTAGGCAAAAATATTTTCGGGGGGGGGGGGGGGCACCTCCTTGGTTTGAAGTGGGGGACGGGCAGGCAGATGTGGTCAAGTGTCATTTTAAACTCTGTATGCTATAGCAAAAAAACATTTCGGTGGGAGGGGGGGCACTGGCCCGGTGTGCCCCCCCCCCCTGGCTATGCCACTGAGAGTAGCTACATCACAGTGTGTGACTACTCTGTGTCCTCTTTTCGTTCAGTTTTCTGCGTTACTTTCCTACAGGATAAAAAGGCGCAGGGTCCCCTATGCGTTATCCTAAGACGACTCGAAGGCGAAAGCCACGATCTTTTTCTCTCTTGAACGCATTCAGACGATCGCATTGATCCTCCCCAGAGCTTTCTGCTTCTAACGTGGTTTTTTACTTCCTACGAGATCGGAGACATTAGAAGCTTTTTGCTCTTCACGTGTTCTTGCAGTGGCCCTGGGATCGGCCCACCTTTCTCCAAGCGACGATGTCGTGGGATGACGTCATTTTGCGACGTCACATCATGCGGCGTCATAGTGACATCATGATGTCGTCGAATTGACTTTACAAAATTCAACGATTTGTGACGTCATGATGACGTCGCACAATATGGCGATTCTTTTTTCATCTCCTCGTGCTGACGCCAACGGTCAATTTTCGCGTTTGATAAGGCAGCTAAGGCTTTTGCCTTAATAAACAACATGCTCAACTGCATACAATTATCATCTTCAGACTTCTCGAACATTTTTTTTTTTTTTCTGTGAGTGTTTAGAGTCGACATGTCACGTAAACTCCCTATAACTCGAAGAGAAACGTCCGCAATCAGACAGGGCGAAAAGGCGTCGACGTGACAAAGACTCCTCTCACGTCTGGGACTCGGACAACGCCGAGATGAAGAGGCTGCGATGTCCGGTCCAAACACCCGCCGCTGCGTACGTGAGCTGAATCGTGCTCGGCCGGGGTTCGGAGGGATGTACTGTCTCCAAGCTGAGACTTCGAACAACGCGACAGAAAAAAAAAAAAAAACGGCAAGGCGACAACCGGAGAAGTGAATCAATAATAGCCCACGTGCTTTCAAGCGACGCTGGTATACCATTTATAAAGCGGCGCCGCTTATGCTAAATTGACAACTGCGTCGTTGCTTACCTTATTGCCCATTATCTTAAAGGGCCCCTAAACAACTCCGAGTTCGAAGGCGAGAGAGTGGTTCCTTTCTCGCCTTCATTACCCATCCTGCAGGCGCCATTTCCTCCTCACCACTTATTTATTCGTAAGACACGTGGACGATGTCAGTACTGGGCGTTGAGCCTATCAGCATTTGCCGCTTTTCGGTTACACGCTATTACCACCGCTTGCACGCTCGAAAACGCACAAAACGAAGCGAAATCGGTCGATCCTGCACGATAGTCGTACGCAACAAGGCAGAACGGGCGTACAAGTGCATGACAAAGCAGGGTACGAGATGATTCACAACTGATATCGCTCGTATATGAACCAATCGAGAACTTATTTCTTTATTAGTCTCGCGAATACAGTGCTCGCATCACGAACTGTCACGAAAAGACACGAAACACGCGGAGAGAATAACGCACTCGTTGTTTATATTTTCAGAGCTTGTTTAGGGGCCCTTAAAGCGGCACATTTGTAAAGCTTACGTCAGAAGAGGGCGACACATTACTCTCGCCAAAATTTTCATAGTAACCCGAGTGCGCCAGACGTGTACAACGCGTATCATAGAAGGCTTGATACATTTCTTATCTGCAGCAACCCATTGCCCAATTCCCATGAAACACGTCATGAACCTTCTGACATGGCAGATAATAAATTATATCGAGCCGAAATCCGCAACTTCGTTCTCAAAACCCGGTGTCATATAATGTACCCTCGACCCAGGGAGAATGTTCGCAATACTGTAGAGCTTGAGAAATATGCAAACAAGAAGAAAAAAAAAGAGAAAAAGAAACACATGCAAGAATTGTCGAAGTCCCTCTGAAATACGCACAAAAGTACGGGGCACGTCTCCAGATTTCGCGAAGAATTTCAAGCGTTACAAATTTCTACATGCCTCCGCCGCCCCCTCGCCCCCGCAGTCTGTAGCCGCTTATTCTTTTTTTCTTTTTAATGCGGTGCTTCACAAAACGGAGATATACATTAGACAAATATTACAGGACCGGCAGCTATAAATAACATCCGGCCCGCTTTCCTTCGCGCATTCCGCGGCACATTACAAGACATCATTTAAAGCGTGTATACGTGTACTGATCCGACTAGTGTGACAAATAAAGTAATAAAGTGAGAAAGAAAAATACCGCATGCTTAGTGAACTGTCGAAAGGAAGGTCGAGGCAGTACTCGGTAAGGCGGTTGGTGCGACAGAGGGCTAATGAAACCGACGTGCCACTCCTCGTAAGAACGCACGGAGGAGAAGGAAGCGACACTTCCAGCGGAGAGGTTGTGCGCGACGGAGCGTATGTCTGGCGCGAACGAGATGCTAACGCAATGAAACGAAACAAAAAAGCAGAGGAATATATACGTGACCTACACTGAAAACTGCGACAACAAGAAGATAAGGATATCAAAACGATGCATACGGGGTAGGTCCCGTAATAAAGTGCTTCCGGCTCGGGATTTTATGGATCCATAAGACTCGGTATATTCTACGATTCTACACCTCAACTCCAATTCCAGCCAGCGCTGATCGTAGTATATACACCTAAACATTGTGGGCAGCTCAAATCTAAGTGAATGTTGGGGAAGTGCAATGCAGGCCCTGTCCCTGTGTTTCTCATTTTGCAGCATTTTTTCGCGCCCGCACCAAGGTTGCCCGCACCTCCGGATCGGCTCGATACCGGCCTTTCGCTTGTTTCTCTGGCGATCACCTTGCGGTTTTGCTTACGTTGTTGCCGTTTGGCTGCTGTGCCCTGTTTTCCTATAGCAGGATTGAGCCTGCTATTGGATTGAGCAATCCTCTGGTCGCTAAGCACTTGGGGGGCGGGGGGGGGGGGGGCGCTCTCCGTCGGCACTGCCGTTCTCGAGCGAGCATGCGCTGTCGTTCCCGGCAAGCCTACTCAGCGGCGTGCATAGCGGGAAAGACCCTCCAGGCGGCGCCTTCCTATTGGATGGATGGATGGATGCTATGAGCGTCCCCTTTATAACGGGCCGGTGACATGTCTGCCAACAGCCTCGAAGGAGGAAAAAAAAAACAACTTCCTTGTTTCATGTTGTCCTAATGCCTTATCTACATTGATGAAATCTATGTTATTATACCAAAAAATATAAATTCACGGCCCATCTCACTGCGTCTTAAGGCAGAATGACCTTTTTTTTTTCCCCCAATTATTTATTTCTGTACTTTATCTCTACTTTTCTGCCACCAATACTCTAACCGTCTCTTACTTATTTCTATCGCGGGCGTGTTCAGCTTTCCATTGTTGTCCCTAAAACCCAAGGCTTCATGTAGACTTGTGCCCACACGTATACCTGGGTGAATATCGCCCCTTCAATCAGTACATGTTCCATCGTTTCCTTAGTTCCCCCGCAGCATGTACATTGTTCTTCTTCGTTACTGAATCTCGCTTTATAACTACGCGTTCTAAGGCCGCCCGACCTTGCTTCAAACAGTAAAGCGCTTCCCCTTGAATTATCATAAAACCTTTCCCTCCTTATTTCGTTTTTTCCCTTTCGGTAGTTACTCAGAGCCGGCTTCTTTTCCATCGCTGTCATCCTATTGGCTGCTGTGTGGAAGCGCCCCTAGCGGCGAAACCCTTAGAAACTTTCCGTTGATAGAATGGTGGCACCCTCTCTCGCCCTAGCGGTGTGGCTCGGCGGCTGCTTTGCTTGGAACTGCGTGACCGCGGACGAATACCGTGTTCCTGCATATATTTCTCGTCGCAGAGGGTGAAGTAGACACAGTTAAGTGGACAGCGGCCATTTTATAAAGCCCCCCCGATTCTCACAGAGGCTGCAAAAAAAAAAAAAAAGAAAAACAGACATCACTGACAAGACTCACAGGGTCTTCTATGGCTTCACCTAAGACGACTGGAAGGCGAAAATTATCTTCTTTTTCTTCTCAGTCGATGTATTGATCCTGCCCCGCCACCCTCCGAAAGCTTTCTGCACATAACGTGGTTTTGCATTGCCTCCAGGATCGGAGGCACCTCACCTGGTCTTGCACTGCCTCCGTGATCGGCCCTTCTTTGACCAAGCTACGATGTCACGTGATGGCGTCATTATATGACGTTACGTCACGTGAAGTCATAATGACGACATAAATTTTGACTATCTATGCCGTCATGATGACGACATCACGCACGTGATGATTTTTTGCATCACTCGTGTTGACGCCGCCGACGGGGGACGCCGACGCGGGACGCCGGTCAATTTTCGCGTTTGTTGAGGCATCTAACGTTTTCGCCTTAATAAATGACGATGCGGAATAGCTCGCAGTTCAGAAGTGGGCATGCGTTCGATTTCATTTAGCGAAATCAGCTCATGACAAGTAGCAAACAACACGTCACTTCTCCTTTAGAGAACTGCGCGTAACCGGAAGTCGCCAGTTTATAGTCATACACTGGGTTCAAGACGCGACGTTATGATGCATAGAGGATGGCGACGAGAAAGTGGCGCGTCGAGATAAAAAAAAAAAAAAAAAACACGCTAATGTCCGCAGCCGCGACGTGTCTTTTTACACGTTCGTTACAAGAGGGAACGCACCGAGACAGAGAGGGCAGCCACACAGCTGTTGGGCGCATTATTACTCCACCTCGGGCTAACAACCACGTGGGAGGTCGACGTCTCTTAGTAGAGAGATGAGAGGAGAAGGATGGGGCAGACTCGAAGACGACGACTAGCACGCTGTTCCTCCCGGACGTATATACATCCATCCGCGCACTAGCACGTGTCGGTGCAATTGCGGCAGCTCGTTAGCGGCGCCAAAATGGCCTCGCATGCTCGGTGCGCTTGAAGAGTGAGTCAGGACTGAGGACTATGCACTAACATGCATGCTCGAACTCACTTCACCTTTTCTTTCGCTTTCTCTCTCTCTCTCTAGGTCAAACACACACACACACACACACTGAGGAAGGCGACTTGAAAGCAAAATGCGTAACAATAATGTTTTAATGCGTGCAGAATCATAAGAGGTCGGGATCAGGCCCATAGCCGGAAATTTTTTCGTGGGGGGGGGGGGGGGGGGGCACTTGCGGATAACCTTGAGTATTTGAGAAAAACACCCATTTTAGTATTCATTTTTGGTAAAAACACCTACTTCACCAAATTTTCAGGGGGGGGGGTGCTGGGCCCCTTGCCCCCCCCCCCTGGCTACGGGCATGGTCGGGATGGTGTGTTTTATGTTATGTGTAATTATCTGTATATTTTGTGTTTTCCTGCGTATGTCGAGTCATACATGTGGCTTTGTACGTGTGCATGTGAACTTATTTTACTTACCTGAAGTGGTGCTCAAGCATTGCTGACCCATGTACTGTTGAATTGTACTATGTTTACTGTAAGAAATGTTTTAGACTTCTTATCCACTTAATTTTTAGTATTCTATATTTTGTTTGCTAAGCTGGAAAGGGTAGCCGGTACTTCCATAAAGGGACCAATATTTACTATTCATCATTTCAATAAAGAAAAGAAAAAAACAGCATAATGGTACCAAGGCTGCAGTGCGGGCCTGATATGCGTGCGCGTAGAAGATACCTACTATGCACAATATATCAAACTCTCAACGAGTCTGAGAAACGATCTGCGATCGCATATCTGTACGGTGAAGGGCCGTTTACGGTTACTCTATCTTGAGGCTGTTGTAGACAACATAATGAAGATGTTGTGTGACAACGTCAAGCCATTTACGCGAACTTTTTGTGGTGTACTTTTGTAATTTCCCAATTTCTATACTAATGAAATTTCGCAATGAAATTTCGTAATTACTGCACTACAGTTAAAGACTACAAATCATGTACCCAATACCTTCCTCGGCTTCCTTGTGCATTCGTTTCATTAGGTTATGTCTAACAAAGAAACGAGCCCTTGATACCTTCTCCTTCATTCATTCATAGCGAGGGTCTTGTTCCGGCAGATCTGATGCATTAGGTAGTATGCGAGGCTTTATTGGTAAGCTACCAGCTCGTAAAAAGATCGCGTGCTACGTGATGCCAGCGGGCAAAATTGAGTGTTCCACACTCACCGTCATGGCTATGAACGGCGCTCGCTAACACTCCCAGGATGACACATGCAGAAATACCCAATCAAGTGGACGGGAGAGCGGCGGCCGATGCAGCTCAGTTGGTAGAGCATAGGACGCGTTATCCGAAGGTTGCAGGCTCAGTCCCTGCCGACGGCGACTTGATTTTTCGTCCACTGTAATTCCTTCCCAATTATTTCATGTCTACGTTACAGTTAAGGACTAGAAACAATGTCCCCAATACCTCCATTGGCTCTTGGTTAAATTAGTTTGTGTATAACAGAGAGAACTGAGCCCTTATACCTTGCCCGTCTTACGATAGTGGCGATGACAGCTTGTCGCAGTTGTAAACATCAAACTCAGATTCAGGTGCTATTCCATGGAAAGTTCAAGCTCCCCCTTTACATTACTCCTGGTAACGTTCACAGCTATTCGTAATGTGTAAGCCTAACTTCTTATTCTTCCTCCTCTCCTTACCCCTCCTCCCACTCCTCCTTCTCTTCATTCTTCTTTTTCTTCCAGTATAGGGACATCTTCAATCCCTTGATGAATGCCTTCGTCGGCTGTTGCTCCAAGATTCCCCGATAGAGGGACTCCTAATCCCCATCATCCCCATTTCAAGGCTTCAGTCCCTACCGCTGGAAGCTTCCCGTGATCCCGTCTCGGACACCTCGGAGGTGTTGCTCTTTCCCGCCAGCTCTGCAGTTGGCGTGCCACCAATGGCGAAGCTGACGGGGTCCGCGGGCTTACGGCCAGCGAACGGCTCGAACGCGCACCGCACTCTCGTCAGAGAGGCCCTATATGCGACGAGGACTAGCGTTAAGCCTACCACCCGCTAGGCCTATCTGGCACCCTCGGTTCGGTCAGGCCTAAACGCGCCCGTATGCCGGAGTGTGTGCTAGGCCTCGTTAGGCACCCGAGCCTGTTTTCTGTCCGTCTGTCGACGAGACTCGTGTATAATAAGCTTTGTTCTGTTTTCTTTTCTTTTTTCATGTGTTTTCTTGTATGCTATCTGAGGTGGTGCTTAAGATCACTTCGAGCCTTTGTGATCGCTTATCTGTGTGCGCGCGCCCGTGAAAAGCGGGAACTTCTATCTTCCTATTTATCTTTTTTTTTCCCTTCCCCCTTCCCATCTGCAGGAAAAAAGACAACCAGATCATTCTCCATGCCTTTCATTTACGATTTCTTTCTTTCTCTCACTCTCTACTTGCCCTTCAGATAGGCATACAGACACTTCTATTGTACATACGGAGAACTTGTATATTTAGGTAATATACAAGAAATGAAAGGTGTCCACTTCAGCTAGGTAAGGCAGGAATGATAAAGTGGGTAAGAATAACACATGCACACCGTGAGGGCCATAGAGTGACTAGATTAATTAAAGCGAAAGCCTTAAGTGGCTGTATAGGCGTTCCTGTGCGCGAGACTTGTACGAGACCTTGCGAGAGCTCGCGGTCTCGCAAGGGATCGCAAGGCTCCGTTCAAAATGCCGCGCCACCTTCTCCGAGCAATGACGGTATATCATGACGTCATCGTGTGGCGCCATAATGACGTCTCATATCGCCAGGATTTGTGACACGATGAAGTTATGACATGGCGTCACTTGATGACGTCATGAGGCGACGTCGTGACTTGTTCAAATGTGGGTGTGGATCTCGGAGGCAGGGCAAAACCACGTGAGTTGTAGAAAATTTGGAGGGGGGGGGGGGAGGAGGCGTAAATGCGTGAGGGGCGAATGCATAAAGGGCTGTGGGACTTAATTGTCTAGGCTTGCCTGTAGCCTTTCCGCCTTAATGTCTACACGGCGACTGATGATTGTTCGAGTGAAGGCGCTTGCACCTGGTTCGATAGGTTCTCGCATGCGGTGCAAAAGATCCTTGTTACACGATAAAGCTTTCCGAGAACCCCTACATGGTGAAAATTCACTTCTATTGCAACGCCTGTCACAGCGGCACATTGTCGTGGCTTGGAATAGTAAACTATCTTCATATTTATCTCATTGTTAAGACTCAATTACGTGAATCAAACAGGATGGAAACAGCCATATGAAGCCAACGAATAATAAAGTCAATAAATAATAATAATAATAATAATTTGCGCGGTCTTACGCACCGGAACGACGATATCATTATGAGGTACACCGCAGTGGATAACTCTGGAAATTTAGGCCACCAGCTGTTCGTTAACGTGCGCTGACATCGCACAGTACACGGGCCTCTAGCATTTAGCCTCCATCGATATGCGACCGCCGCGGCCGGGATCGAATCCGCGACTTTCGGGTCGGCAGCCGAGCTCCCTAAGTCAATAAAAATTGTAGGGGAAGTTACTTGTAGATCTTAATAGAGTGTGGAAATGAGAATGAAGTTAAACAAAAAAAAGTGAGCAGAAAGGCTTGCCCCAGTGGAAGAGGTTGCAGCACCGCTGCTGTGCTTAAGCGGCGCGCATAGTCATTCGCGCGTGAAAAAAATATAATAAAGAACTATAGTAGAACGACAATAGGACTAAGAGAGCAACGCAAGCGCTGCCAATCTGGGATCGATGCTATGGGCTGTCTATATACTGCACCGACGTTGCCACCCTTGCGCCCCTCCATTTTCCTCCCTCACGTGGGATCAGTTTTCGTCCAGATAAAAGCAATACGGCAAATGAATTTTATACAGAACACCAATTATGCCCTCACGTTCCTTTACTTCTCTCACATATGTATAGGTTGTGTATTCTAGAGACAACCGTTATCAAGAACTTTGAATGAGGACGTACAAAGAAACAAAACGTTGCGTGTTCGAATCAAGTTCGGGTCGCCAATCTGTGGGAACAGACAGACGACAGTGATACGCAAAAAAAAAAAAAAAAACAAGGATGAAGAACGAAAGGAGTGGACATGACAAGCGCTGACTTCAAACGACGGTTTATTCACTCTTTATCAAACCCCGTAATCGCACTCTTTATCAAACCAATATTCATACCACCGTACCAAACCGCCAAGCTTACCTCACTTGTGAACAGGTTGGTATCTGGAGTCCACAAATTATACACATTTTTTTAAGGAAACGCTCAGCCCGGAGGCCAGTCTCCTTTCTTGCCGGATCGCTCTGGGGCGTAGTAGAGCGCTACAAGAGAAAGAAAGAAAGAAAGAAAGAAAGAAAGAAAGAAAGAAAGAAAGAAAGAAAGAAAGAAAGAAAGAAAGAAAGAAAGAAAGAAAGAAAGAAAGAAAGAAAGAAAGAAAGAAAGAAAGAAAGAAAGAAAATTGGGAGCCCGACTGGCCATCCTCCAATGCAACCGGCCATATAGATTTCGATTGTCTCACGGCGCCATTTGTCATGTACGTCGTTAAATCGTCTTCGCTCCCGAGGCTCCGTATCCGTGGCAACGATAACTAATGGTCCCCGCAGAGCATTCAGTGAACTTAGTTCCTGTGCCTGACCACGGACGAGGCCAACACTGTAGCAACGATCGATACAGCGCTTTGCAATGGACCGCTCTTACACGACTAACCGAACCAAAACTGCGGGGTCACCACGCTGCAAAGTTCCATAGTGAGCTCTGAATCTTCTAGCCATACTATTAGAATGTCAATTAGTGAGTATTCGGGCTCGATGCACAATACTTGTTGATGGTGATGACACAGCTGGATCTTCAGCGTGGTTCTTCAGCAGGCGGGGGAGGGTGGGAGGAGGACGTTAAACGCTGACGCCATCGAGGCCGCCATCTTGTTGTACAGCCTGTACTGGGAATTGACGTCTCCTGTCTGTTAGTTATATGATCGTAACAGAACTTGTGTTGCAGCCGGCTGATGCTGAAGAAGGTACATAATATCAGCGGTGGATGGGGCTTGCGAAACGCACATGATTGAAACTCACATTTACTAGCCTAAGAAAATCGACTAACAGAAAATTCATGATGAAGAGCAATTAATAAAGAGGAGTCCTCCGTTCTCTGACCTAGATCGTATTCCACGCTCTGCGGACTCAATACAGGCGTCATCACGAAGTGGTTGTGGTAAGAGCGGGTACAGCTTTTTTGTTGAGAACAGGCAACCGGTTATCGTTACTGATTGGCTGACACGAGTCTCAGCCTTCTTAATTAGCTTAGAGGATGCCTATGCAACTAAGCTAAGCATGGCCACGTCTTTATGTGCAATGCGGGTATTATTTGTTCGGCCAAGACGGAGATCAAGTACCGGAAAGTATAAGACGGTGGCGCAAAAAGGGACAAGGACGAAACAGGAAGAAGAGACGTATACAAGCGCACACTACCAACTGGTTTATTCTCGAAAGGACACTCAATATATATGCCATTACACACATGCGCAGACGGCCGAAATCAAAAGCGATCTCGCAAAAAAACAAACTCACTGCTGTGCAGGACGATAGAGGGAACGCTGACACACCCACTCCCGTACAATTTAATGAAATAGGCCTCAGCCAGTTCTCTTGCGACTGCGTCACAACTTCGCTTTAAGATTTTCCTGGATGAGAACAGGGGCACAGATGCGCAAGATTTACAATGAAATGGCAGATGCGAGCCCGTACCATTTTTGATGGACAGCGCATGTTCCTGTAACCGAACATTAATGCATCGGCCTGTTTGGCCGATGTATACATTGCCACAGCTCAAAGGAATCAAATACACCGCACCGACACAACACTCCCCAAAAGGATGCTCATGCTTAATATCACAGCAACGTTTCGTATCACCAGGTTTCATTACTCGCCTACTTATACTTAACTATGCACCAACTAGCCCCGCAACAAATTTTATTGAAGTACCGGAAACATTGAAAAAAAAGGGAGGAAAAAGGCAGATAGGAATGAAGAGATAAAGAAAAGTAACGTGATGAAGCGTCTGGTGCTTAGCGAGGCCTAACGCTCCCCGCATACGGGGGCCTCACTAAGAAACTTGAGACTTCGCAAAGCCCGGGTAGGCTTAGCGCTAGGCCTAACGTTGGAACTACGGCATGGTACGTCTCGAAAGCCGAGCAGCGGGCGTCTGGATCGCTAATCCCACAGCGGGGAGCGCTTGCCTGCCGCCACTGCAAGCTTTTCCTCGCCACGGGGCTTGCCGTGGCTCCTTGAAATGGTGCCTGACCGGAAACGAAGAGAGGTTTTCGCGGGTGCGGTGAGGATCTGGAAGGCGTCGGCCGCCTATAGTCTCACTGGCGGTCATGGTGTCACCAGGTGGTGTCAACATACTCGTGGTATTGCCAGAAGTCGCCACTGCTCAACGGTATACTTAAAATAATACGCTGCGGTCGCTGTCACGCACTGATTCCCGATTCACGTGCCTCATTACCTAAACGCGAAAAGTGACCGTAGGTGGCGTTAGCGCGTCAACACGGAGTAATGCAAGAAATTATCACGCAACGCCATGACGTCCCGTGCCGCTAAATTTGGAATGTCATTATGGCGTCGATATTATGCTACATAACGTGACGTCATTACATGATCGCATCATCGCTTGGTGAAAAGTGGGCTGATCCCGGAGGCACTGCAAAACCACGTGAAGTGCAGAGAGCTTCCAACGTCTCTGATCTCGGAGGAAGTGCCAGACCACGTTAGGTGCAAGAAGTTTTTGGAAGGGGTGGTGGGGAGGGATCAATACAATCTAATGAGACGAAAAAGAAGAGGATGGCTTTCGCCTTCTAGCTGCCTTAGGCGAATGCGTAAGAGACAGTGTGACTTGTCTTTCAGTACTACGCATCTAAGAATCGAGGAACAATACATTCTGGCAGGACAACTTGCAACTGTTATGTTAGCCGTATAGTCGCAAAAAGTACTCTACAACACACAACCGCCATTGCGCTCCAAACATCGTTCAGTCGGTATGTTTGTTTGCTCGTGCTCCGGCTAGCTGGCTTGACACATGCCTCTCGACCCATTTGTATCCTAAACACTACAACCTATACTTTCACTAACATTATTGTCTGTTAGTTCTTATTATTATTGAGCCTTCACATGTATTTTACTTCCGAATACATCTTCCAGCTCGAGCGTCTTCTCCACGTTTTTTGTTTTCTCGTTTTCAACTAACGACATTCTGACCTGCGCGCAGTTCGCTTTGCACGTGCGCGGGTGCTAGCCTGCGCGATGCTTAAAAGATGGCCAAACAAACAGCGCCCATTACGCCCTTAACAATGTTCTGTATAACTGTGATGGCGTGGCTCGGTAATTAGCCTAATGACGGTGGCAAGAAACGCACGGTCTCTCTCGCAAATGATGACAAGGGGTTCTGGAGATGCATTGTGGGAAGGGAGGAAAAGTGAGACCAAGCGGCACCGTCCTAACCCCCCATCTTCCGGAGGGGGGGGGGGGAGACAAGGCCACCTTTAAATGAATGCTGCCCCCTTTCTTCGCGTGATCCTGGTCATCAAAGGTTTTTTTGCGTGAGTTCAAGTTAGCAGTATAGCGTCGTTAATTATATATTTTTTTTTCTTTGAACGCCGAACTGGGGAGCGGGACGGCTCGTTAAGCCAGGTATAACTTAATGAGGACAGCTATTAGTCGGCCCGGGATGAACGACGCATGCGCGTAAAATACTTGTGCGGGACTTGGAATTGAATAAACAATACACGTGGAGAAAAAAAAAAAAACGTTAGGAAAACTAGTGTCATCTCTCTGCAGCGAAACTTTGTCGCTAATTATACACGAGTAACACGTACTTGACCGGGCATCACTGCGGACGATTGAATCAAACGTAATAAGATTTTCTTCATAACGACATTCAAATTTGTTATTCCATCTCCCTGATGTAAGGTGTAACTACAAATGAGCGCATGTGTTATATAAATAGTTCTGGAAGTAAAAATTCCCGCGTTTCTGCGTGACGGACTACAATCATTAAATCTCACGATACAACAGAACACCGAGACGCAGACATCAGCACCAGTCCTATATCATTTACAAGCTGCAGCGCGAAAAAATTTCGGTTTTTGCACTGCAGCTCGTGAATGAGGAATTTGGCCACCAAATCAGCCAATGTTTCTCTTCTGGGGAAGTCATCTATTGTACGGGAGTATCTTGTATCGCCCTATCGAAACACAACATGGTTGACACGATTGCGTACAATGCAATGGCTTGGAAGTTAAGAAAGTCAAAGCATACGAAAAACGACGCCGGAAGAACACTTTAAGGAAAACGCATCAAGAATAGACAAATCGGCGTACTACGTTCAACGTCGCCATGGTAACTGACTAATCGCACAGGAGCTCCCTCTACCATTATTTTGTAGACGAACTCTGGTATCACGAAGTTTTCTGAGACTTTCAAACTGGAATTTCGCCCCACATATGGCTACGGTAACAAAAAAAAAAAGAAAGAAAAAAAAAGAACAAAAAAAAAAACCAATACCACAGTTTGAAAACGAAGCCCTGCGCCCACGGGTCATTTGCTGCTTCATCAGAAAGTTTCGCGGCTCGAGGCGATCGAAGTACGAAAACGATCACGCGGGAAGGTGAAGTCACATTCCGCGACGAAACTCGGCAAAGAAAGACCGCGAACTCTGCGTATACTGATACGGGCTTTTCTGTCTTCCGGGATTTTTATGGCGTAATATTCGATCTGCGATCTCCTCTTGCACACTATTGTGAGAGTAAATCAGAATCCACTTTATTTCCAACACACTTGTTGGGGATACCCCAGGCAAAAAGCTGTGCAAAACAGCTTGGCAGGACCTGGGGCCTACAGAAGGCAGCACATGCAGTGGATTTAGCACAGATGTACACTTGTAAGCGAAAACAAACAGCATAATACAAAGAAAATATAATAATCACTATATATACAATTAACATCAGAAGACTGTTTCTGTATGACGCGCAGGACATGAAATATTATGCTATAGTGTAAATGTCTTACAGCCTCTTAAAAAGATCCAAGCGTTCGAGTAATGTTGTATACGCATTTGGTAGCTTGGTGCCCTTGCTTGGTCTTCCTTCGTCCTTGTGTTGTTTGAGCAGTTTCTGAGCATAATATGCGTCCGGTCGGTTTCCGAACGCTGCCACAGTGCTACAATGTCAGTGACACACAGTTTAAAAGGTAGATAAGAACAATTACCTTGCATCGTAGGCAAACATATACGCCTTCATAACAGCCGCTGAAGCACGCTTATTCTCACGAAAAAGCTTCCTTTGTTTTTTTTTAGAGCACTACAATAGTCGTAAGAAAGAAAGCAAAAAAGGACACCATTCTCCCCATTGAGTCTTATCCGAGTCTGTGTCGTAACGTACGAGTACGACACGTCTTGTCGTCTTCGTAGCGATCGTCACCATATCGTGTTTTTATTATTATTATTATTATTATTATTATTATTATTATTATTATTATTATTATTATTATTATTATTATTATTATTATTATTATTATTATTATTATTATTAAATGTTTTAAGGTCACGCTGTCACCGAGATGTGGATTCGGCTACTCCTCTTCTGTTACGTAATAGTTTGCATCGTCAAGTTGACAATAACCAAAAAAACAGTGCAAAATTTACAGATGAACGGACACTCACATTCCTAGTAACGCCACTGGAATATAATGGTCCGTGCCATCATGTTGCCATGTAGTTGTCGACGTATTCGTGCCAGCAACGTGCCGTGATTACGTGTTGGTTATGTTCCATCGTGTCGGTTTCGTCTTTATGTCGTCGCAGTCACTGTGTGTCATCGTGTCATCACAGTGTGATCATCGTGTCGTCGTGGTGTCGTCATCATGCTATCAACGTACCGTTGCCTTGTCCGTGGCGTCGCAATCATCATCCTGGCGCCATCAACGTGTTCTTCTCATCTCCATTGGCGCCATCACAAACATCCTCGTCGTCTTTGCCATCGCGTCAATGTCGTGTCGGTGTCGTGTTTTCGTCACCATATCTTCATCGTGTCGTATTCGAACAGTCGTAGCGGGCATGCCGCCATCGTGCCACCGTATCTATCATCCTCCTCGCTTTGCTAGATGTGTAGCATTTCATGCAGCACTTAGAAAAGTTGTATCGGTAGCCACCATCGCGTCTACAATAAGTGTCACACCGAGTTGATAAACTCAGGTGTCACTGACGTGCGAGATTTCACGGTATAGTGAAGTTGTATTGCTGCAAAGTGAAGTTGCACGGTATAGTGCACTTGCGAAAATGTTTCGGTAGCCACCTTCGCGTCTCCAAGAAGTGTTCCCTCGAGTCATACACTGAGACGTGACTTAGGAGCGGGATTTGACGTTATAATGAAGTTGCAAAGTCTTTTCGAAAGTCGGTGTTTCTCGGCAGTGCCAAAACGAATAATATATATTCTCCTACCTCAGACCGGCGTATATATTAAGCTGTGGCTTACCTTTGCGATGCGAGGCTTTCCATGTGCGTCATACGCACCTCCATAAGCATTTCGGGCTCTCGGATCATGAGGCTGTACAGGCTGCGAACGACTGTCGCATCCTACGTGGAATTACCTCGTTCACCGAGAAGGTGAAGTCGATTTCGCTGCCGGGGGAGGAACCGGAAGAGACTGTGTCAAGGAAAGCAGAAAAGGTGAAATACTGAGTCTTGAAATCTGGACAAAAAAGGAAACTTAAGAACAAATAAAAAAAACAGCTCCGCTTCGCGGACACCGATGAAACAGCGAAGCTCGTCGCGTTCCCTTCGTCAGGCTAACGCATTTCTATGTTTTGCAAGTCTTTCAGATATGTTGTATCACTTCTATTTATTAAACACTCTTTTTTAAGCTTTGAGGTGGTAGTATAGTTTTATTGCATCTGGATCATACCACTCTTATACACAAGTTTACACGGAAGCCTTCGCTTAAGATGCTGCAATATGTTGTATTGCTGCTCTTTAATAAACACTTTTTGTTTGCTTGCTTGCTTGCTCCTTGCATTTGGCTCACACCCACACCGGGGGACTTTTTGTTAAGCTTTGAGCTGATAGTACAGCCACCACCTTTTATAACCACAAGGTATCACGTGACAGTGGTGTGACTGGGTTAACGCGCGCTCCATTTGTTGGGCTGACCGTTGCCTTCTTCCTTTTTAGAGGAAGCTGTGCGTAATCTCATTTACCCAATTTTTGTGGCACATGCGCGTTTATGATGATGATAGTTTTCTGATATGCCGCACAGACTTCTGTGGAACATACCCGTTTGTTGGGCTAACTGCTGCCTTCATTTTTAGTGGACCAGTGGTGAGTAGTGGGATTTACCCAATGCCTCTGGCGCATACCCGTTTATGAGGCCCACAAGCGTTACCACGGATCCTGGATTTGAAAGGCTCGACCAAGAATAGCTTCGCTGTTAAAAACACAAACAAAAAAAAACATTACGTTCATGCTGCTATGCACTGCTATGCACTGCTAGATAACTGTAATGCTCGTAGCCTCCCATGATCGGCGTGATCTGCGCTCCTTTACAAAAAAACTCGACGACACAAACCACCGAGAAGGAAAGTCGAAAGGAAAGAGCGTCATTGAAGCTCTTTCCTTTCGCCTTTTCTTCTCGCTGGTTTGCGTCGTCGAGTTTTCTTGTCACATGCACCAACTAGCCCAACAGCAAGTTTTACTGCGCTCCTTTATTTGTTTGTTTGTAACCTGCCAAGTTTGGCACACACCCACTCTGGGGGATTGGCCAAGAAGACGTATTGTAACCTATAGATGATAACTACATTAATGTTTACCTCCCTATCACTGAAGTAGAAAAAAAATTACGCCGATAAAGGAATAAAGTGAGAACAAGAAATTATATCTAAAAAAAAGGAAGGAAATAAGTGTTGTTACGAGCTTCTTTTTTTTTTTAACAGCGAAGCTCTTCTAGCTCGACGTAATGTGACGCGCACAAAAATTGTCATCATCATGAAGCGGCACGCGTTCTCTTCGCCCTCTTTTTCCTCTGGTTCGCTCCCAGAACGCGTGCGCCGATGTGTCCGGCGTATAGTAGGGGGGAAGCACAAAGCCAAGGAGAGGTGTGAGGGTGAGGAGGAGGGCGAAGAAACAAAAGATAGAAACAAAACAGACAGAAAGAAAGATATAAAGAAAGAGAAAATCTTGGTGAAAAAAAAATTTCTCGTGAGGCGGCGGGATTCGAACCCGCGTACCCACGATCCGAAGGGAGGACGCTCCCTTCGTCTTCCCTTCGTCTTTTCCACTCGGCTATCCAGGATTTTTTCTCCTTCCTTTTTTTTTTACCGGTTCTCGGCTATACAGGCACGCTGACAGAACATAGCATAATCTTGTTTAGTATCGTACAGCAAGGGGATAAAAAAAGGGAAGTTAGAGTAAGGATGAGGGGAGAGAGTAAAGCCTAGCATCGGAAGAGAGATAAAGGGAGACAGTCAAAGAAAAAGAGAGAAAAAAAGTTTCAAAGAAAGAGGAAGCAAGCGAGAAATAAAGAGAGAATGAGACAAGGATATGAAAGGCAGAGAAAGAAATATAAAAAGAGAAGTAAAAAGCAAGACATAGAAAGAGAGAGAGAAAGAAATAGAAAACGAAAGGGAAACAAAGAAGGCCGCCCAGCTCTATAGAGAAATATAGAGAAATACAGAAATTGGTTGCCCAGCGAGCAGCGATATGCCCATGCGTCGCTGTACCAAGTTTCCCGAAATTTTGAAACCTTCTTGCGCCTGCCTTGTTGGTTTTATATGTATACGCCGTGTCTTCTGATCAAAGTTTAGATGCAGATTAGCGTTTGTATCATCCATTTACCTCAGTGTATCGGGTTAACTACGACCATGTTAAACCCACCAGCATGAATGAAGTGTGTGAGCAACGCGTTCTATTATGCGTACAAACAGCTCGAAAATGCGACTACCACCGCATGTTTTCCATTTACTAACGTTTTAATAAACCCCCCTTTAACTGTATTTCCTGAAGAGAAGAGAGAAATAAATAAATAAAGAAACAAACCAACACAGACAGACAGACAGACAGACAGACAGACAGACAGACAGACAGACAGACAGACAGACAGACAGACAGACAGACAGACAGACAGACAGACAGACAGACAGACAGACAGATAGATAGATAGATAGATAGATAGATAGATAGATAGATAGATAGATAGATAGATAGATAGATAGATAGATAGATAGATAGATAGATAGATAGATAGATAGATAGATAGATAGATAGATAGATAGATAGATAGATAGATAGATAGATAGATAGATAGATAGATAGATAGATAGATAGATAGATAGATAGAAGAAATAACGCGAGGAAGGTAAGAGGAAGAGAATCTACAAATATATCCACGGAAGCCTGCGAGTACCAGACAGAAGCATGCGCCGACGACTGAAAACACACGCGGGTGCCTGGCTGGAAGTAATGGGAGACACTCCAGGTCAGGCATACGCGTGTAATGTCGCACAAGGAAAAACAGTTTGTTTCACTTCGAATCGATTCCTCCTCCACGCGCACCGAGGGGACCGTTTCCCATGCGCCACCCGTTTCTTCTGAATCGCGTTCATCCATCTCCACTGCTTCGCTTGTACGAACGGGGCCGGCGCTGTCCTGCAAACCCACCCTTCCACTCCATTTCAACGTTACGTTCGTTTGGTAGCCCAGGCCCCGAATTTGCCTCGGGTCTTAGAAAAAGACGAAGTTATTTTTCGGTTCAGCAGCGATGATTCGTGTTTAATCCTATATGCGAACGTGCGTTCCATCACGTTTAAGGAGAAAGCCTTAGACGCCTCATCAAACGCGAAAAGTCAGTATCGGCGTCGGTTGCGTACGAGTGGCGCAAAAATTAATCATTATAGGGGTCACGTCACCATGTGACGCCAGCCTTCGCCAAAATTTCAGACGTCACCATGACTTCACTATAATTGGACGCCTCATGATGACGCCATAACATGGCATCGACGCTTGCTCAAAGGTGGGACGATCGCGGAGGCACTTCAAAACTACGTGAGGCGCAGTAAGCTTCCAATACCTCCAATCCCGGAGGCAGTGCGAAACCACGTTGGGTCACAAATTCTAGCGGTGTGTGACGTCCTTATGATGTCATGTGGTGACGTCATCATGTGATGATAATTTTTTGCATCACTCGTGTTCACGCCGCTGACGGTTAATTTTCGTGTTCGATAAGTCGTCTAAGAACTTATCCTTTAAAAAATTGGACACTTTGTAAATTACAAAGTGTGTTCGGCGAAAGCTTGTGGCCATTCGTCTTTCCGCTTCCCTGGCTTTGGTGCCCGGTGACATGTTAGCCCGCCGCATGAGCATTCGCTCATTCTTCTGCTGGCGTTTGGTATCGCGGAATCTGCTGAGAAATTGCTGAGAGATTGTGAGGGGGAGAGGCCACAGCTGGCACTGTTCCAGGGCACGGACGGGCAGACGGACGCTGCGAGTATGAGCCATTAAATGCTTTCACCTTAATAAGAAGACGGCTTTCGTCTTCGAGTCGTCTTAAGGCTCGTTCACACCGGCGACTAGCAACGGTCGCGCGACTAAGTTAGTCGCAAAGCAACTGGTCGCAAACGGTCGCAAATGGCCGTTTTGGTCGCAAAGCGACTGCTTTGGCTCAGTCGCTCGCTGCTCGATTTTTCAGTCGCGCGACTGCAGTCGCAAACCTCTGAACCAATCAGATGCGCAGAAACAGGACGTCAGCCTATTTTACGAGGCAACGGCAATGCAAGCTGTATACGAGCAGACGTGAATTCTGTATGGTGACGGTTATAAGTCGCACAGGTGTGAACATCGGTCGCTTTGAGTCGCTTTTTGACTTCCAGTCGCAAACGGTCGCGCGACCATTGCTAGTCGCCGGTGTGAATGAGCCTTTAGGCAAATGCGTCAGGGACCCTGCGACTTTGTTTTCACTCGCCTGGTGAAAATAACCCGAGCGCAGATTTGAGTACATTTAGTTTTTGTAGACTTGTAGTAGACTTTTTTTTGTCATCCGCTGAAGTACTAAATTAAAGGAAAGCGCGAGTATGACATAGTGATCAATAGTGAACCGCTTTTTTACCACGTGCTTTGCTGCAGGCGTACATACAATTACGATGACGGCGTTCTTCACTAGAGCATGAACGAGCGTAGCGCAGACTGTTGAGCAGTACGTGAGTCATCGCAGCTTGTAGGTTCGTTTGTAATCCTCAAGTGTTGGCACAGGGTTAATGAATAGTATGAGCACCTTAGTTCCGGTATGGTTTACTGCTATCCAACTGTAGGGCACGTGTAGTACCCTAAATCATTAACAATTTGTCCTAACCACTCGCGAACAACTTTTCTTGACAACGAAGCGAAGGCTACAAAGCCGAATTACACGTATTCTACCGCTAATAAATGTGGTCCCACAACTGTGCCTGTATTTTCTGCGTAATATATACTTAAAAATGCTCCTTTATTTTCTACATTTAGCTCTTTGAGGCAGGACGCAGCTCACACCAGTGATATATTTGTATTGGTTTTACTTTACTCGTTGTCACTTTGCGTTTTTCAACGCGCCAGTGAGTCGTGCCGTTGACGTCTGCCTAAAATGCTAAATAGCGTCCGCGTTTATATTGTTACGGGAAATGCAGAGACTCGAAGGAATATGAGTAGATGTGTTTACAACTGGTTAAGCCAGCAGCGCTACCGACAGGAACAGCTCGCGCCAGTCTATATTGTTGTCGTCCTCTTCTTTGTCTTGTTGACCGCGATGTCATTGGTACGTAGCAATATGAAACGCTGATTGCGCGCAGCCATCACTTTCTTGAGCGGTGCGAAACGCGCGCCGTACTGGACTATTAGATGTGAAGCATCTTATAGCGGAGTTCAATCCGGTGGTGGTGGTGGTGGTGTGCGGCGTGACCACCCTTACTGCGCATGCGTAAGCCCTCTCCACAATCTCCTCTCCCCTCCCCTTCTCCACTTCCCATTTCCCCTCCCCTCTCCCCTCTCCACTTTCTCTCCCCACTTTCCCTCTCCAACTTCCCGCTCCCCCTCCCCATCTCCCCTTCTCCACTTACCCCCTCCCCTTTACCTCTCTCCACTCCCCCTCTGAAACGCGGGCTCTACATGCCGAAACGCTGCTTCACATCGCCTCATGGTCCCCTTTAGCGGGAGATGGTGTGATTTGTTGGCGTAGGAGCACATGTGCAGATGCTCCGCCCCCGCCGCTTTCCCTTCATTGCACAAAAGAGAAGTTGTCCGCGAGTATAGTTGTGATACAGATTGGTACGGTGTGTTCCCGGGACGGCATACTACCCTATAGGGTACTAATGGTACTCTGAATCGTTATTTAGGCAGTATAGTACACATCCCTCAAGAGAGTCAACCATTTTTCCAAACACGCACTGACAGATGAGTACTTTTGCAGAGACAGCAGCACGCAGCTCTCTGGTAGTTGAGTGCAAATTACTGCAAGTCGCTATCATTCTCATTTTCTATAAACACGCCCGAGTATTCGCATGTTTTACGGCCTATAGCGTGTCCCTTCTTCGCGACAGGGCAAAATTGAAGAAACTGTCACATCGCAGAACTGTATCTCGCATCAAATTTTTATATCACCGGTACTGCGGTCACTACAAAATACCGCGAGAAAGTTACTTAACTGAGCCCACCATGCAGTCTGGTCGTACAAACCACAATAAAACAATCCAGAAACCGTTTAGTAATATTAACACACATCAATATTCTCTTTTTCCCCATGCAATTTCACTATGGAATAAATTACCAGAGAAAGTAGCTAACGAGCACATCAGAATCGTTCGCTCAGCATTTAAATACCCTTTGCTTTGACGTGTAAAATAATTTTTCTTCTGTGTGACGCAATGAAGGTAGTTGCTTCTTGCGTTCGCTTTTTCATCTGATGCATATTCTTATGTGTTGCATAGCCTTATTTATACATTTGCCTGATGTGTTGAATTGGTGTATGTACATATTTTTCTTACTGTTATGTTACTGATATGTGCCGAATTGCGAAGCACATTTATTGCTTATTGATTGTAAACATGTATTCGGCAATGTACGTTGCGGCAGTTGTAATTATTGCTGTTGGTATTGTCTTTGTATATTCATGTACCCACTCCTGCTTCGGCCCGAGTAGGGCCTGCAGTATTTGTAAATAAATAAATAAATGATAGGCGAAACAAAGAAAAATTGACAGCATCCCTTATGAATTTGTCTAAGACGACTCAAAGGCGAAAGCCATGTTCTTCTTCTTCTCAGTCGATGTACTGATCCTGCCCTCCTCCCCCCTCCGAAAGCTTTCTTCACCTAACACGGTTCCGCACTGCCTCCAGTATCGGAGGCATTGCAAGCTCTCTGCAACTGACTCACCGTCCACAATGTTACATTGTCATCACGTGACATCACGTTACGAGACGTCATAGTGTTGTCATGACGACGTCACGATGACTTCCTAAATTTTTGCTATCTGTGACGTCATTATGACATCACACGGTGACGTCATCACGTGATGATTCTTTTGCGTCATTTGTACTGCGCCGACGCCACGGGACGCTGACGGTCGATTTTCGCCTTTGATGAGGCATCTAAGGCTTTCGCCTTTAAAAAATGACGAAGAAAGAAAGCAAGTGATGAGAAGGCAAGCCGGATAAACGTGTGCAAGGCTTCTAGAAGCCAGCTGCTGCGTAGAATCTGAATTACGTGGATTTCGTCGTGATTTATTTGGCGCGCTTGGCCGGCCTGCTGGTACTCTTCTTCCTCCCCTACCTTATCGAAGAAACCGCTAAAGTGGCTATGGAGGAACGAAACCCGATACGGCGCGAGAAGCCTTTCAGCGAGCCGAAGCCGATATCGCCCGGCAGACAGGACTAAGCCTAACCCGACCCCACCATTACTACAGTCTACCATCGCGGTCCGTTCATCATTACGAAACCGTTCATGCCCCTCTCCGCACCCTCGACTGAACACGTTCTCGGTATCGGCTGACACCGACGCTGCTTGTTAAGGAAGGAGATTGATGGCCGCTCTCACGCGCTTACTCGGCACTCGTGGAACTGATTGCTGACGCCTTTTCTGTTCCGGTTGCCGCTTTATATGATTGCCCGTCTATTCACCACCATTGTCTTTTCGAGGAACGCCGCTCTTTTAGTCTATGATATCGTCCTTGGCCTTCCTTCTTAAGAACGATACCTGCCTCTGCACCACTAAGGCTTTGTACTATTATCGCCTGTGATGCAGTTTCGCTTCAGGTAGCTTTCAACTTGAGAAGGTGTCATAGCTGTGCCTTTAAAATATTCACACAGGCTCAAAATCAAGTCATGGTGAAGTCATCGGTTCAATTCAGATCGCATTTCTGCATACGGCGGCCGCTATCGAGCACTGCTTTCACTTCAGAAAGAAAGAAAAAAATGGCGACGAATTGATTGTAAAAAGAATAATTAAATAAACCGATTAAATTTGAACAGTACATCGCGTTGTACTGGGGCCAGTGTTCGTTCCTTTTTTTAAAAAATATGAACTGCCACAAACACGTCACACTCTTTGTCCAATCGGCGCCTACGTAATTATTACATTACTTTTAATTTCTCATTTAATGCAATAATAGTGGTAATCTAACTTCCGCTACTTCTAGTAAGGGTCTGGTTATTGTGCTTCGATTCCGTGTATGCGTTTCAGCCCAACCAATCAACGTTGTCTCCGATTACATTAACTATAACATAGCATGTCAACGAACGTACTGAGACCACCGCAGGCAATATCAAAGCTGAGATTAAGTACCTTTCAACGCCGCCAGAAGTCGTCGCTGTATTACGTCTCTAACCTAACTTAATCTCCTCCAAACGCGTTGCGACAGACGCCGATTTGTTTTTATTGTTTCTATTTGCCACCATAACTAATCACCGCTGTTCGAATTCATTACTTCGGAAACGAAATGACTGCGAAAACGAATAAGTTTGGCACGGCGGCGTTAGCATAGCCTTCTCTCGACAGGGATTATTAAAATTAACGACCTCATAACTTATTAACGAATTACGAGCCAAAAAAGAAGATGCAGAGCCTTCTTCGCAACGTTATTAATATATTTACAAAGAATAAACTCTTCATTTCAGGACGAAATGCGGACTGGGAGTTATTCGTAATCTTCTTCTCTTACTACGATAAATAGCGTTCGCAGGCCGTGCAGCCTCAGGCCATTTCTCAACGCGCATGACGCTCTCAGTAATTTGCTTTACGCTAACGTTAGTCCCGGCATTCATCTTAATTTTTAATGCGAAAGCATTATTTGCCTAAATCTCCTGGGAAGGGCGTGCCTAATTGCATAGGCTAGTCTGTAAGGGCGGGACAGCGTAACACTGAGCAGTCGGCGCAGAAAGAATGTAGGCCACCACTGTTGGCGCAATGAGAAATTATGTCTTACAGTTGTTGCCTGGCTGTAAACAGAAATATAGTAATAACAATAGTAAAATGTAATAAAAACTCGGGAGACATTGTTACAGGGACACGCGCGTCTTTTGCCGGGTAGATATTTTCCTGTATTACGTCATAACTGAAATCAAGTGCACGGAAGCAAGAATAACTGAATAATTAGGAAAGAAAGAAACATAAATGAATCAGTTTTCTGCGGATGCTGCCTTCATCACCTAATGCGCACACGAATAAAGGGAGATGACAGTATTGCCGGACACGTGAAAATGAGCTAATATAATTTAAGCGAAAAATTAGTAAAGAAAATCAAAGCCAAAGGAACTTCGCGGACTTCTGAATGTGCTCATAGTTTCAGAAACAATGTACTCGGTCGAAAAAGTAAAGAACAAAAATAAATTCCGACCTCGAGATGGCACAAATCTTTTCTTCCCTAATTGTTGACGAAGGCATGCGCTCGCTAGCGCTGAATAAGCTACAAGAAAGTGATTTTAACGGCGCATGTGATAGACAAGGCTTTAGACGGACGCCTTGGCAAGAAGCCAAGATGAATGGGACCTTTGTCTTCAGGGTATAGGATAAAAACAAGTGGAGAACACTGCTTTTTTCCTAATTCTTTTTTCAAGGAAAAGGCATTACTGCTTGTGGGAATATTTCATTCATGCGTGTACCATAGTCGACATTCAAGAGCTTCGATCTGCTCTTGTTTCTGCACATGTTTCTACATGTGACAGGAAAAAAAGAAAAGCATTACTGACAAAAGTGGTGCGAATGGAAGTCAGAAAAAAAGGGAGAGTGGTACAGTAGCAAAAATGCTTGAAGCAAAGAAGCGAGAAAAGTAAATAAACAGGAAAGTTTTCCACAAGAAAGAAAAATCGGAAATATAGTTTTCTGCGTTGGCTGCACGTTGAGTTTAACCGAGGCACCCGATCCATTTGTCTGCATCTTGCTTTTACTGCTACGCCAAACTACTCTGCACGCCTAATCCTTATTCTTGAAGACCTTTGTCTAACGACAGCTTTCTCACGTTAACGTGAGCGCTTGCGCTTTCGCTTTACAGGCTCGGTTTACTTTTAAACGCGACGCTCTTGTCCTGTCTACTGGTAGTTCAACGCTTTAGTTAGACTCCCCACCAAATCACCTGAACGTCAATAAAGGGATGTGAACGTTCGCTAAAGTCCTGTGTACGTCGCTTACGGAATCTGACGCCCCTGGTAATATTCACATATGCGTACTGAACGCGGCTTGAGAAAAATACATGTGCAAGAGGTGTCTTGTTCAAGTTGACAATCCTGTCCGTTTTTTTTTTTCGACTACTATGTATGGCCTTATCATTATTTAGCGAGTTTGAGAAACTCTAACGCTGAATCCGTTATCATTGACAGAGGCAACGGTGGAGGCCTGCGCGTTTCGCCTAGGATCATTTGACATTCATCTGAACACTGAGGGTACGGGAGTTTTGCAGCAGTGGTGTTGAGACCCATATCGCTCGCTAGCTTATTCACAAATACAATGTTTCTTTAAAACACTAAACATTGACACGTACATTCATTCATTCCAAGCAAACAGCTACTGAGTTGTCACTCACTCACTCCCACCCACTTACTCACTCACCCACTCATTTACACGCTCTATCTCACTCATTTCCTTACTACCTCACTCTCTCAATGACTCACTCCCTAACTCATTTGCCTACTTCCTAACTCACTCCCTCATTCACTCACTCACCCACACACGTTCTCTCGTACGCAGTAACCTCCTCATTCTCTCGATCACTCCCTCCCCGCTCATTAGCCAACGCCCCCACTCACTCATTCACTCACTTCCTAACTCCATCACTGACTCCCTCACTCACTTCCTAACTCACCCGCTCATTCACTAACTAACTAAATAACTAACTAACTAAACTAACTAACTAACTAACTAACTAACTAACTAACTAACTAACTAACTAACTAACTAACTAACTAACTAACTAACTAACTGACTAACTAACTAACTAACTAACTAACTAACTAACTAACTAACTAAACTAAACTAAACTAACTAACTAACTAACTAACTAACTAACTAACTAACTAACTAACTAACTAACCTAACCAACTAACTAACTAACTAACTAACTAACCAACCAACTAACTAACTAACTAACTCACTCACTCACTCACTCGCGAAAAAAATGAGGAAGCAGTACGTTCTGCATTTTCTAAAGTCATTACCCCGTGCTCTTTAAGCGCTTGAGTATGTCGAAACGGTAAATGGGTTTGCTGCGACCCACCGCCCGTGTTTAGCTGCGAATGAGCTATAGCTGCCGTGCAACTCCACCTGTCTTAATCAGGCCAACCGCTCGTTCATCTTGATCGGATTATTATCTCGAGTGACGTTGACCGAAAGTCAGAAAAAAACTTCCTTATGTATCAGTGGGCGTGTGTTCCTTTTGCTCATTCCGGTGCAAGCCAGAATCGAACGCCATCTCATTTTCTGTGTGATTTATCTCTCAGTGTGCTTTTTTTTTCTTTGTTCATTCTTTTACGAGAAGAACAGTGCTCCGCTCGTACTAGTTATGTTACTGTGAGATACTCCGCAGGGTAGACCAGCTAACGAACTCGGCTGGAAAATCGAAAGCCTGAAGAAGGCTTTCCTTTTGTCTAAATAAACTGAATGAATGAATGAAAGGGGCGGGATCTGTGATGGGAGCCTAAAACTGGCACCGACAAAAACTTCAGTATTCGGAAGAAATTGATTACTACCGTTAACATTTTGTGCCACAATAGAAGTATCTGGGATTTCACGGGCCAGAACCACGATATAATTATGAAACACGGCGTAGCGGAGGGCTCCGGAAATTTTGACCGTCTGCTGTTCTTTAACGCGCACTGACATCGCGCAGTACAGATCGTCTAGAAGCAGTTCTCCTCCATTGAAATGCGACTGCCGCGGCCAGGATCGAATCCACGACATTCGGGTCAGCAGCCGAGCACCGTAACACTAGACCACCACGGTGGACTATGCAGTGCCGCAGTTTATACAGACACTCGGAGCAGTGGACCGCGTCGCTGACAGTTTCTATGGCTGAAAATGACAGCTTCAGTACATACATACATACATACATACATACATACATACATACATACATACATACATACATACATACATACATACATACATACATACATACATACATACATACATACATACATACATACATACATACATACATACATACATACGTAAAGGTGGAGATATATTCTTCATTCTCTTCTTTGTCGATTGTACTGTAAGTGAGCGCCGTTATCGGAGAACTCAAACGAGACCACCCGGGCAATTAAACGAGGACAGAACGAAACATCTGAACAACCAGTGATAAGAGTTTCGCAGCACGAGTTTTGCCGCCGCTTCGAGAGGTAGCGCCACGATACCTGCGGCGCGAGGTATTAGAGAGTTTTAATGCAGGGGGACCCAAGTGGCTTACGTGCGCACGCGCTTTCATTTCTTTGTACTCCCAGCCGCAGCCTTAGAGAAAACGAAGAGCGCAAGGGCTTACGTACGGAAGCTGCTTTGGGACCCCGGAACTAAAACTATCTGCTACCTAGTTTTAGTACTGCGCCCGTAGCGCCCGTAACGGCGTTTCGTTTTGCATAAAACGCGTTTTTTTTTTAGTTTTGCTAAAGCTGGCTACTAGATATGGCTCCTCTATGCAGCGCACCAGCGTCCGGACCAGTGCACAGTATGGCGAGATAGGGTGTTCCCTTGCGAACGTGTACTATACTTATTTTAAGGTTGTGGCTAGAGTGTGGCTGTTTAGTATCATCTCCAACCGATCCGTTTTGTCAGTAGCCATTTCACGCTTACATCTACTCTCGATTACGGGAGAGCCAGCCATTTTTGCGTGTATGTGTGAGTGACAGTGACCACTGTTGATCGATTACGGTTCAGTCAAATGTAAGCGCTGAAAAGAGATAAATATGTCAACTATTCTTTCACTTCAGCTTTTGTTTCCGCGACAACGGCGACGTTTCGCTTCTATAGTTAGAAGTAAGCTTTGCGAACAACGGCTTGAATAGGCGCCAGAAACAAACCTTTGTTTTCGTCGCAACTCGCATCACACGACCAGGAAGAAAAGTTCATGTCGCGTGAAAGATGCGCCACGAAGTTTTTTTTTTCTTTTTCTCGGGGTAGCAACCGAGCGCTGCGTGCCACAATAAGAAAAGTGATTACAATTCTTAGCAGCATAACAACCAAGAGGGGACAGACGAGAGAAGACAAGACGCCCAATCCTACACTCTTCTAAGAAAAACAAGATTTTCTTGTATTGCATTTAACATTTACCGTAGTCACACGCGCACACATACGCGCCAGGCATAATGAGAATGCGGGTCTGAAGCTCAAAGCGGTCAGCTTAGGCGTGCGCACTGAGGAGGTGGGGGTCGGGGGGGGGGGGGAGGGGGAGCAATTTGTGCTTCCCCTTATCCCTCAAAGGGTGTGGGGAGGGGGCGGTTTGTTTTGCATTTTAATAAGTCATACCTGTCCTGTCACAGAGCAGGGTTAAGGCCTGGCAGTTTTTTGACAATAATGACAGTCGAAGGGTCCCTGATGTTGCATTCCAAGAAGTGCTTACTTCCATTCTTTAATTCAGGAAAGCCAGGGACCAAAGGCAGGCCATTGTCAGAAGCAATTCATCGCTTAATTTTATTTTTTTTTCAACCATTCTGAATTATGATATCTTTTGGACTCGACCAAAGAGGGTGGAGGGGGGCTCTGCGATGAAACTGTCTACCCCGCTCCTTAACAGGCAACCCTGCGCATGCCTATGCTGGTCAGATAATAGGCGTAACCAAACCGCAGAAAACGCTGCCAGCGGCTTCGCCGCGAGCATAAATGCCGGGCTTCCATCCGGGCCCCAGGCGTACACATCTATAGCGTAGCCTTACATGTTTTGCTTAATGATGCCCAGAAACCGCTGCAACGTCTTTAACGGCAGCACGCCGTGAATATTACGAGGACGATGCGACGTCTCCTCCTTTGCCGAGAAAAGCGCGGAAAACGTCAGCTTGCGCGCACAATGCTTTCGCCCGGAAAGCGCGGGAAAGGAGGCGACTTTCGGTGAAGACGCCACAAAGGCCACCGGGTGAAGAAGTTTCGAGCTACAAAAGGGGTCAACGCCCTTTGGTGAATGAAGTGAGCCAGTCTTTTCTGTTCCTCTTTTATAAATGAAAGCCAAGATGCCGAGTTCGGACATCCAGAGAGTTGGCAACCTACTGTTCCATTACTTGCAACACACATATACACACACGCGCACACATACTTATATATATATATATATATATATATATATATATATATATATATATATATATATATATATATATATATATATATATATATATATATATATATAAATGCGTGTACGTGTCTGAGTTTTGTCCACCTTAAATTCTTGAATATCATATTATAATTGTTGGGGTTTAACGTCCCAAAACCACGATATGATTATGAGAGACGTCGTAGTGGAGGGCTTCGGAAGTTTTGACCGCCTGGGGTTCTTTCACGTGCACCAAAATCTAAACACATGGGCCTCAAGCATATTCGCCTCCATCGAAAATGCGGCGGCCGCGGCCGGGATTCGATCCCGTGACCTGCGGGTCAGCAGTCTAGCACCACAACCGCTAGACCACCGTAGCGGGTTAATCGCTTGAATATACGTTACATTGACCTAGCTACAGCTAAACGCAATTAATGTCGCGTATTGTTTCCTGGAGATAATAATCATATATATATATATATATATATATATATATATATATATATATATATATATATATATATATATATATATATATATATATATATATATGATAGTAGCGAACATTTCATCACATCATTGATTCACACGTTCCTGCCATGCCTAAAGAAACATTCTGCAATAATGTCTATTACTATGTGTATTACTATACAATCAAGAAATTACAATGTTAGGTGGCAATGGTTATCTGATATAATGCCACATTACATGTTTATGTATCTCCATAGTTGCGATGTTACAAACAATTTTTAAAAATTTCATCTTTTCATATAACTGTCTGTCATTTTAATTCTTTCTCGTGCTGGTGAAATCGTTCGAGACCTTTTAACAATTTTGTTGGGTCCAGAATAATGTATGAATTCATGTGATCTTCAAGCTGTCTATAGTAAACTTGAAGATTAACAAATTCAGACCTACTGTGAAGATAGAAGCAAGCGAAGCCAGTTGCAGCGGCTGCACATTCTGCAGCAGTGGCTTCATGTCGTTTTCATGCCCATTTGGGCTTCTTCTGTGCACGTTGGCTCTCCTTCAATTCCCGCTCTTCTTCCTCCGAGAGAACGGCACGCGTTTGTAGCAGAGCGAGCTCAAAGGGGCAACTGCTACTAACAGCGCTCATGCGACCTCTACGTCATGAGACAAAGGGGCGCAACGACAGGTGGGAAATGGCGCCACCGAGTATCGCGACACTTCTGAAAGAAGCATCGGTGCTGGCGAAGAGGCGAGAGACGAGGGCTTGCAAAATTTGTTGTTCTAAGCTTCGTTTTGTTCGCGGATGCTATCAGCCAGAACGTTGTCATATACAGCTTTAAAACAGATATATAAACTCACAAGGTACCTTATTTAATCTCCTAAGACGACTCGAGTGCAAAAGACATCTTCTTCTTCTTCTCAGCCGATGTGTTTATCCTGCCCCCTCCGCCTCCGAAAGTTCTCTGAACCTAACGTGGTTTCGCACTGCCTCCAGGATCGGAGGCATTACAACCTTTTTGCACCTCACATGGTTTTGCACAGCCTCCGCGATCGGCCCGTCTTTGACCAAGCTACGATGTCCTGCGATTACGCCATCATGTGACGTCATGTTGTGACGTCACTATGACGTCGTAAATTCTGGCGATCTGGGATGTCGTGATTATGTCAAAGGATGACGTCGTTGACGGCGTCATGTTACATTGAGGTCATGTGACTATTGGTATGCATTCTGCATACACACATTCACTTGAGTATCACGTGATCTTTGACCGATATTTGTTACTGTTAACGCGATAGCGTTGAATACCTCGTTTTCTAGACATTCCGGTGTCGGCGTCGGTGTTGGCGCCGGTGTCGTTGGTTGTGAGCGAAATATTTTCATCTTGTCTGCGACCGAAAAATCGAGAAAGATGCAAATAAAATAAATAATAAAGAATCTTCAGTTCGAGTTAGAATCGAGCCCAGGTCGTCTGCATGGCAAGCAGGTGTTCTACTAAAGAGCCATTCTATCGCTTGAAACTTCTTCGGAAAAAAAAAACACTATATGAATGTCACGTAGGTGAAGGAGTCTCCTTAACGCTTGTCATATTGCGTGACAGAAGCGTATAATCGCGCCAGGCGTCAAAACATGTGAATTGCACGACGAGTTGGTCTTTTAAATCCCACCCATTACAAAGCGCTCAGGCATACTTAATCGTCATCATCAGCAAAAGCATCAACATAGTGAGCAGCTGGGTACGTTTGCGTGTTTCTTTACGGACGCGTAGCGGGCCCTTCGCTGATTCGCAAAAGCAACTATGGCGTAGTGGGCACTTAACAGCTGTACTTGCAGTAGGCATTCTCAGATGGTTTGAAACGGCCAACGTTACACGCACAGTTGTTCGTTTCCTTACAGCACGGTTGAGGCATGCACCGAGAACCGAAGCAGGCTAACAATTGAGAGGGCAATGCGTACGGGGCCGATTACGCTATCGCGCTGCGCTCTTGAAGGCGACGCTCAATCGTTCTCCAAGTCCTTTTTTTTGCCTCATTTCGCGTTGACGTCAACGCCGGCTTTGCGAAGTATCGTCAGGTCTCGCCAAATCTCGAAGACGCTAGCGGCCAATTATCGTGCCTGATGAGGTATCTAAGGCCTTAATATATGAATGCAGCGGAAAACGATAGGCAAGGAAACAACTCGCCACCAGTGGCATACGTGGAATCGCATCTCACATGCTGCCGATAGTGCCCGTGAGGGCTCGTGCTCGTTCACTGGCTCGAGTTTACGAAGACAAATAAGCATAATTTCGCTCACGCTCGGTAGTAAAGTGGCCCCATCTGAAGTACTTAAATAAAGGAAACGTGCACTTTATTTGTTTCTTTAGAATGTTTTCATTATTACGCGAAGTCAAGCAGATACAAATCTTGAAAGAAGAAGTCAGCCGATACCAGACTTGGGAATATTTGGTGGTTATTTCTAACAGGATTGTTGTAGGGGGCAGTTTCTGTTTGTCGAATTTAGCAGTCGCTGATGTCGTGGCTTACCAATTTAACGCCCTCGCGTAGTAGAGTACGTCTATTTGCTTGTGTAGTCTCTAAAGATAAAGAATGGCAATTATATGGACGGTCTCAGCTGGTCTTTGCCGCCGCCGTGATGCACTGTATATGCATAAGTGTGCGTATATATATAAAAGTCCCAAAGAAAAGTAATTCAGAAAAATGCTTCCGAAGCGCGGAATCGAACCAACGACCTCTTGCTCCGCAGCGCGTGGCGCTAACCACCACGCCACAAAACGCAGATCCTTCAGGTAGCTAACGGCGAGCGTTATATACACACCCTTTACCGCTGGAAGGACTTGGAGACGACAGGCGCTTATAAGCGTTTCTTCATAACCAGCGAGATGGCGCGAGGAGCGCAACGGGCGCATTTAAAAGTCGCCGGCCAGCTCGCTCGCTTCTTCTAATATTTGCGCAGGGAGAACCTTGCCCTTCCGCTGTCTGCTCGCGCGGTAGTTGCTGCCAGGGGGCAGATGTTTCTGCAGCGCAGCAGCGCGTCCATCACGGGCCGCTTTTCTTGCTATCGCATTCATTGCTTCACCCTTGCGGCGAAACTGTGACATTTTCTTCACTTGACAACTTGAGCCACAGAGTAATATATTAATTTGCTTTGTTTAAACGTATTAAATATTGAATGTTCTACTTTATGGTCTTATGACCCAGGTCGACCAAATACGTTTGAGAAATAACGATAGTAATAAAAGCCTGCATTTTAATCAAGATCTCGAGATAACAATTACATATTAACTGTCATTTATTAACTGGTTATCTTTGCTGTCGACATGTCCTCAAGTAATTTCATTATTATTGCTGCACAATGATTGTTTCGAAGCAGCATAGCTTCGCCGCGCAAATCTTCCCGAAGTGCAGCAATGCCAAGTAATATGTTCATTCGACCATCGCTTGTCCATTGCTCAACACTAAGGCCTGAGCAAATGCATTATTTTTCACCTGCAGAGTAAGGTCAGCTAGTGTCGAACGTCCTAGTTCGTAAAAATAAGCTATAACGCCAACAAGTGCTCGCAGCGCGGTTAAAAGCGGTTTTCAGGCAGCAGCATAAGATGACAGCGTGAAGCGGAGAATGTCATAATGCCGTTAGACTGTAAGCCATCAAAAATAGTATTTGTTTAAACATGATCACGCATTAATGCAGTATTATACTCTCCACAAAGGCCCCGTACTGCCTGAAAACTGCTCACACGCGTGCCGGCAACGCGTCTGTAGATCGCAGCAGGTGGGAAAATGGCGGACACCGTAGCAGACAACGCTATTGTCTCCACTCCCTACGGAGCGGTGGGCGAGGAAGAAATCGAGGCACTCTAATTGTGTGGCGTTACATCACATGACGTCATGCCAGAATTTGTGAAGTCATGACGACGTCATACGGTGACGTCATCACGTGATGATGATTTTTTTTTTGCACCACTCGTTTTCAACGCCGCAGGACGGGAGATGCCGCCGACGCCGACGGTCAAATTTCGTGTTTCGTGAGGCGTATAATGCTTTCGCCTTAAAATATCCCAGTTTCTCCATAAGGGCGAGGCAATGAGTGCGATAGCAAAAAAATTGTGTTATGCGAAGAAACGCTAGCAGCTAACTCTTTTGAATCCGTTCTCGCGTTGCTTTAACTGATTTTACGTCGTAAAGACCAATGTGCAGCGGAGCTGAGGGGAAGCCTCAGCGATGAAATGCAAAGCTAGGCTACCATGGGCATGGTTCAGCACTGAAGGAACCTCATCTCCGCTTGACCACTCGCATGTTTCCAACCTCCAAATCACCTCCCTCCTCCACTCGACTCCGATATACTATGCTATACTCTCCTTTCCCTCCTCTTCACGCTCCCTTCCCTTTTCCATCACTTGCTATACTATATACACAAATACAGTCGTGGCGCCAGACATTGAAAGGACATAAAAAAAACAAATAACATTTTATGTCAGAATGAAAGGTGAGTGCTTGAGAAGGCCCAAAACGTCAGTGTTAAGCCCAAACCCCATATGCGCGAAAATGCACGCGACAGCGACGAGCGATGCTATGAGCGGCGAAACGAGCCGTTCGCGCGACGTGTCGCGTGGTCGATTTCGCGCGATCGCTCGGTTTTTCAGATTTGGAATCCGTCGCTCGTCGCCCGGAAGTGCTGTGCTCAAGCAGCCAATAGCAAAACACCGGAACAAGATGCATCCGTGACGTACTGCTGATTGTCGCCGCTTTCTTATCGACGCGCATCAACAACAACGTTCATCAACATGGCCAACGGCGACGAGCGCAACGTTGACGTTGTTGAACGCGAACGTGCCCTCAGGGACGGGAACTACAAGTCCCGCGCCGTCTGTGACGCGGCTTGGCGGCACGTAGCAGCAGTGATGGGATAGAAAAAAATGCTGCAAGACAATGATAAACATTTTATGTACCTTTAAGCAACAAAACATCGTATTTTACATTGCATACCGCTGACTACGGGCCACTTTTGGCACGAGTAAACGCCCTCATGCCAGCAACAGTGGAGATCGCTCGCTGAAGCCGTCGCGTGAATGGGGTTTGCCCATCCCAGCGACCGCTTGCGCGAAGACGATCTGCGTCGCGTCGCTTGTCGCTGTCGCGTGCATTTTCACGTATATGGGGTTTGGCCTTTACGCACTGCTGCGACTTCGTAATCAAGAAATTGAGGTAAACGTAGGACGCGATTTGCGCCACCAGTGGGATATTCAGGTTCTCAAGTACTCAAACTACCCATGATTAAAAAAAGAACGTTTTAGTGCATTACAAGAAGGAATGAAATGGAACTTGTGCATATTCCTTTGATTCATGAAAGCAAAAGAACTTCTTGACGTTACCGCTGCAAACGACGAAAGTTCCGTTTTTCGCCGGGCTGTACCCCGCAGCCCTCATCGCCGGCTGTCCGGCAGTGAAGGACGAACATGGCGATTGCTACGTCACAAGCGTCCTTCTCGGGGGCGGGCGGTTTGAATTGCGCTAACCGAATGCGGACCACTAAAACGCGATTTTCTTTCAAACTATGCATTTCCTTGGCACGTAACAAGGACTGCGAGGTTTCTGGAACGCTCTTTGAACAGTCTACGTCGAGTTAATATTTGTCTTTAGTATCCCTTCATTGAAACACGTTTACCGAATGGAATTTCAGCCTGGCGCAGTCGAAGCGGTCATTAACGGGTCAATGAACTTTGAATAGGCCAAGCTGTGAAGGAAGGGTCTGTTTTTGTCCACCTCATTTCCGCTACGAAGCTATAAACAGTCATTGTTGGCCTTTCATTTCCTGCTCTGCTCTCGGGAGCAATATATGTGCGTGTAATTTGTTTGTATCTAAATTTAGTATTTTCGTTATTGTTGTGTTTCTTTCGTGGGTTCATACGTCATCGCAGTTGCTCTTTCCTTTCGCAGTGAATTCCGAATTGCTCCCTGCTGTGTAGCTTTTCTTATTTCCACTGAAACTATCGAGTTCAATTTCACTTTTTTCGCGTATTGTAGATTGTCACTTTGTATCTGTAGCTCGTTAACGGACGAATGCTTAGATGGCGCGCATTTGTACACGACACCCGCCACCAAAAATGTTTATGCATAAAAACATTTTCTCGTGACGGCGGCCACGCTTTGCACCTTGAGGGTAAGTGAATCATAGAATTACTAAATTGAAAAAAAGCTAACTCGATCAACGATACAAAGTCTTCCATGTTAATTGTGCGTCAACATTCGATATGTAGTTATGGCTGAAAAACAAAAGAAAGGATACACTGTCTTGGCTTATAGAGTAAGATAACTGAAGTAGCGTAGATATCTCAGCTGACAGATAGTAAGCGAAATTCTTATGCTTTGCTTTGTATTGCCCTTGTTATTGCGAACTGAGTTCGTTTCCTAGCTTATTTCAGCTTACAGCGGTGCACTATTTTTGCGTAAATGTTTACCTCTGCTAACCTACACTCCTGCTAGTCCGCTATAGTGCGAAATCATGAATACTAAAGTAAATAAATAAATAAATAAATAAATAAATAAATAAATAAATAAATAAATAAATAAATAAATAAATAAATAACAAGAACAAATACAATATATGGCTAAACAATAAATATAAACAAAAAAACGATTACAAACGCTACAAGTCATACAAAACCGGGAGGAGCAAAATTTAACAAGATGCGGCCACCTTAACGTTCAAGTTTATCTATATTTAAAAACATGTTTATTCTAATAACTGTACATGTAAGAGACGTATATTTTCCAAGTATACTTGAAAATTGTCGACATCCCAAGCACAATCCACATAGAATCACGAAATCGGCCCGCCTCATAATATTGTTTGCATTACTGTATCTATAAAGTTTTCACGCGATGTCCCTCAACTTGATTCCTGCAACCGTCGATACATTTATCGCGGCACACACCGTGATAAGGACAGTAGTTGTACGTGTATAAAAAAAAAGCATGCAGGAATTTAAGGATGTGCAGCAAAAGGAACCCGCTACAACCAAGCCGCCCTCTCTGTCGTTAGCGTCCGCGACCGCCAACAAAAGGTCGGGGCGTCATTTGACCCCCGGGTTAGACCCGGGTGCCTTCTATACTGACGTGCCAAAGCGCTATCTCGTGTTTCCGGCCAAAGCGCGTAACAAAAGCTACAGAAATGGCATCGAAACGGAGTCGACACGACACGATAAACGAGACTCAAAAGATAGGGATGGGACCCGGGTCGTATTATAGAGGTGCTTAGTCTCGGAGTTGATTATAGCTTGACTAAGAAACGGGAGCAGCGACGAAATATAATAGTGCACACTGAGGCAGCATCGGACTATGAGTATAAAAGAGCAAGCGTCTACTTAATAGCAAAATCAAGGTGTTTGACGCACAAGTGAAAAGAAGCTTTATTTGACGTTTCGGCCGTGGGCCCTGCTATATATATATATATATATATATATATATATATATATATATATATATATATATATATATATATATATATATAAGGGACGAAGGGGAAATTTCAGGCCTGGCTTTCCTTTGCTAGATAACATAACAATGAGAACAAACAGACCTTAATGTCAAGAAAAGTGTAGGGGCTGTTATCTGTAGTAATTGCGATACAAGTGCGAAGAAAGTAAAGTGGACTAAAATATAACTTGCCGCCTGAAGGGACCGAACCTGCAACCTTCAAATTCGAAGGTTGAAGGCTGGGTTCCAGCCGATGACGTCATTATATAGCATCGTTATTTGATGAAAGGTGGGTCGATCACAGAGGCAGTGCGAAACCAGGTGAGGTGCAGAAAGCTTTCGGCGGGTGGCGGGGAAAGATCAATACATCGACATAGAAGAAAAAAAAAAGGCTTTATCTTCTTGCCCTAAAACCTTGCAGTAAACCGCGCAAGGCTTGAAACAACGCAACTGGACGATTCTGAAGAATAATCTGTGTGCTTCTAGGTTGTTTCTAGGCCTTAGCTAGGTAATGCAAGCTGTTTCTAGGTTGCTTCTAGGTCATTTCTAGGCTTTAGCTAGGTGATGCTAGGTCGTTTCTACGTTGATTCTCAGCGCAGAGAGGTTCGAGTTAAAACACAGACAGTCACAGACACGACACGCATGTCCAAACTCCAGAAACAGAAACTCGCACTGAAACCAAGCGTTCGCACCTATCATAGATCTACAGGTACGTCGTCATTGGCGTAGGCCTTCCATCGCTTCGGGATCTTCTCGCAGTCGCCGTTGCCTTTCCCTTTCCCTACCATTCTCTCCTTGTAGGTACTCGGGGTCTTCGGCTCGCCGCCGTCGCTTCGCCGCCATTTGTTGGGCTAACTGTTGCCTTCTTCGTTATTAGTGGACCAGTGGGGAGCAGGGGGACTTACTCAATTTCCGTGGCCCATACCCGTCTATGACGATGATGGTTTTCGCGTAGGCCGCACAAATTGCGGTATATATTCCACATTTCTGTGCAGTTACTGTAGTAGAACAACGTTGTCCGTTTTGGGTTTATTAAAGGTGTCCCGCGACACAAATTCATGATCTCGTTTTCACCGCTTATTCTGTTACCGCAAAATGCGGCGGTGTCGTTACGCAAGTAGAAATGCCGAAAACAAAGCAGTTAGAACTCGGAACATTATTTGAACGCAGAAACCGCCTTCCGCTCGGACTGCAGTGACGCACAACGGTGATTTTTTGGTGTCGGAAGTGGTGTTTGGTCATGTGACAGTAACACTCGCTCCGATTGGCTTCACAAGCCAAGTCGCACCTAATATGCGTGTGGTCCCAGCTGGGCCACGCTATTGTATGCGAAGAATTATTAAAATAAACATCCTTCATACATCGCGATATACAAAAAGATCCCTATTTTTAAATATCATGTTTTGCAAACATTTGCGACACGACACAATGGGGAACTGTGAAACGGCTTGCAGTAGGCCGCCTCGATGTCAGCGTTGCTGCGTCGGCATCGAGCCGCCCTAGCTTGCAATGGCTACCACGAGGCGAGACTTCCGGTATATCTCCGCAGGAGGCACACGGTGATTTGAAGCAACCAGTGACGTCACCGGCAAAGTGAAATGTGGAAGGAAACGCTTTCTCTCGTGGTAGGCTTGAGTTTGAAAGTTCGCGAAGTGTAATAGCATCAGCCGCCGAGGACCACTTTTTTTTTTTTGTTCATTTCGCGTTCATCTCAGTATTCAATACTGCGTAGACGCAATTGCTATAGAAGGCTGTGAAAAGCACGTTGCAGGGACCCTTTATTAGGCGCAGCTTATCAGAATAATGACGCCGTTTTGTTATAGCTGAGTCAGAAGCCTGACAGAAATATGAGCTTGTACTTCTATTTCCAGTAGGCATAGTCAGGAGTAGACTGGGGGTGTCGGGAATACTTGAAAGCGGTACATATCAATTTCCTCAGGCTGCAGCACGCTTATACACTGCACACAACTTTACGGAGAGGAAGAAAGACGAAACGCCAGTTACTGCGCATGAAATGACACCCGATATATATCGCACATGTCAAAACAAATAAAGACCCATTTCAGAGCAATGAAAGCTGCACCAAGCGGCAATGCTTCAAGCATTTTCGCAATAGTGGCCATCAGTTGTGGCCCAGTGCCATAAGTTTCCAACGTAGCTGATGCATTTTGCTGGGTGTATACAGAGGGGCACTCTGGAGACATATGGACTACGTCACGACTGGTGTTCTTCGTGTCTCCCGGTCTGACTGAGAACGCGGCTGACCTTGAATAAGTATCGTTCCTTTACTTAAGAAAAAAAAAGATGACAAAGGCAATTTTCGGGGTACGACTCATTAGCGAAGTACAACACACGCCCCCTTACAAAATCCACCGCATCATCTCAGGCAAAGCCTGGAAGACGCAATAAATGCCAGGGCTTTGATCAGCCCTCCGCTGAGGGAGGTCTGTGGCAGCTAGTCGGCGGCGTGCTTTCACAGGATATCTCTTTATTCTCAGGTTTCGGCCGCTTTTTTTCTTTCGACAAGACTCACTAAGAGTTTTCTGTTCAACTCATTACCTTGTCTTCGTACTGGGCGTGTAGAGCGTGTGAATTTGACCCCACCGGGAGACGTTATCTCTACTATCGCCGCGTGTTTTCCAATCTCTTTACTAAAGCCACCACCGCGGCCGCTAGAGGGCCTCTATCTAAATGACAACGCTACTCTCATGAGAGTTAGATATATATCTGTGCCGGGTACATAATGTCATCCGGAGGTGGTGGCTGCTTCGGCAACTGAGATCAAAGGGAAACCGCCAAACCCATTTAGCTGTTGCGGTGACCGTTAGCATAGACGTTCAAAGACGTTTTGCCGACTTACAGGCAATTGCACTGGCCTGTGCAGGGCCTACCATGTCAGTTAGGCAGGCACGTGTTGCGGTCCTTTGTTTAATTATACAAACTAACTGCTTAAGCAGTTAGTTTGTATAATTATACAATGGATATACAAAGGATTATACAAAATCAGGATGACAACTGCTCAAGCAGTTGTCATCCTGACTTTGATCTAGGCCTTTCTTTTTTTTTTTTCATGGTTTGGGCAGATTGCTTAAGTATTACTATCCCTACAACTCCAACAGCTACTGCCATTACTACAAAAAGGCGTACGAGAGCTACGCTCGCTGGTGCCCACTGCTACGAAGATGTATTATGCATAATGTGAACCTTTAGTGCCCTGACATACGCTACGCACAAATGTGTGGATGAGTAGCCTAGAATAATGTACTACAAACAGTACACGAAAAATTCAGGAGCCCTTCTCATATCGGGAAACGGGGGCAAACGAAGCGTTGCGTCTGCGTGCCCGACGTACTAATCTTCTTTCTTTCTTTCTTTCTTTCTTTCTTTCTTTCTTTCTTTCTTTCTTTCTTTCTTTCTTTCTTTCTTTCTTTCTTTCTTTCTTTCTTTCTTTCTTTCTTTCTTTCTTTCTTTCTTTCTTTCTTTCTATATATATCGCATTGGGCAATGCTCCTTCCTAACTGTTTCCATCCTCCATGCCGGCAATTGGACCTCCATCCACGTGTTTAGCAGCACAAAACTCCAGTTACTACAGGCAACAACGAGTGTCATGCGCTCATATCTAAAACAACAATTAAATGTGGCAGCGTGAAATGTCAAGTCATCTCAATAAAATATCACACTGCCATATCAGAAACGGCTGATGGCCGGTAAGTCCAAGATCTAAAAAGCATCAATTATTGGAAAACGGCGCTTACAAATGCGCAAGGGACCGGCGCACCTTCGAGGGCCACATTTCTGTATACTCGCCTGCGTAGGGTGTTGCGCGTACGACGCCGGCACCACCACCAAAATGCGTAACTCGTAACAAGCTTCGCTTGTAACGTGTAGGTCTTATGCGCTTGCTCTTAAGGCACTCATTTCATTGTCGGCTACACAGTGGGTTATGTCGGCAACAAAGAGTAAATGTCGTCACCGAACGCCCCCTCGCCCCGCATACGGAGAGCCATATTGCTACAACATCTCTACATAGGCTCCACGAAAAACGAAACAACATAAAGCCTCACGCGCAGCGTTAAAAGACATTACTACAGATAAGACGTCATTTAAGCCGCAGTCAGTGTCGAAATCACGTCAGCTATAAACTACACACACAGTGCCGCGCGAGCCCTTCTAATCAAGATTCACGTATGCAGTCGAACCCGCATATAACGAATTATTGTGTATATCGAACAGTTATAAGATTTCCTTGAATATATTTTCGTTATTGAAAATATTATGTATGTACATCGAATTACCTATATATAAAACTTTTTTTGTGATCCTCTTCCGAATCAATATGTCCGGGTTCGACTGTACACTAAATGTGACATGCACCTCAAGCTGTAAACAAAAGTCACATGGTCCCTTTTGCATTTGTCTAGGACGACTGGAAGGCGAAAGCCATCTTCTTCTTTTTCTTCTTCTCAGTCAATTGTATTGATCCCGCACGAAAGTTTTCCGCACCCAACTTGATTTTGCGTTGCCTCCGGGATCGGAGGAATTGGAAGCTTTCTGCACCTCACGTGGTCTTGCATTGCCTCTGTGATCTGCCCACCTTTGAACAAGCGACAATGTCGTGTGATGACGTCGACACGCGAAGCCACGCAATAAGATGTCATAGTGACGTCACGATGACTTCACGACGACGTCACAAATCTTGGCGACCTGTGACGTCATGATGACGCCAGAGGGTGACGTCATCAGAATCATCACAAGATGATGCTTGCATCACTCTTGTGGACGCTGCCGATGCCGACGGTCACTTTTCGGGTTTAATAAGGCATCTAACGCTTTTGCCTTAAAATGTTTTGAAAGTTTGTATAGTGAATGATGCCTCGAGGTAATTTTCGGGCCTCGACATAATGCACATACGAGGTCGCCTGGGCTTTCCGGAATGGGAAAGGCAGCACCGTTTAACTGCACTTTCCATTAAGGAAGCGATACATTGACACATAGTGACACGTGCCCGTGGACGGGAACAAACAACACAACACAGTTTCCGAGTTCGTAAACTGCGAACAGTGTATGCAACTTGCATACAGCCTTACGCTGACTGCATCTCTAAACTAAGAGTATCGTCTGATTTCGTGTACTCACTACACACAAACTCACTCGCTTGTTTACAGCGGCGAACCGATTTCGACACGGTTGTCTGGCAACGCTCGCTCTTTCCAAACAGCTTCCATCAATCTCGTGTCTCGAACGCGGAACGCACGACAACCCCTTTTTCTCGTAAAGCTCATTCCGCTTCAGTAAACCCTAACCCTTTGCTTTGAACTCCTAGGAAAGGAAGCCGGCGTGTTCAAATAGCAGCGAACCGCGTTTCAAATCGAAGCGAGTGCGCACTCACAGTTGCGCGTATGTCTGTGCGCACGCTTTCTTCGAAACGTACGAGCCTTCAATTTGGTAACGTATAGCAAAGGGTTGTTTCTTCACGCAGCTACCTCAAAGCCCCATTTCAGAGGCTGCCGTTGTAGGTTATGCATCTGATGGAAGCGCTGCCTTTGTGTGCACTGAAAGGTCGTGCGGATGTTTGTTTGCCTTTGTCGGTCTTTGTTTGCAGTTTGCTGAAATTTCAGACGGAAAGTCGTTAAAAGTTTCTTCCTCCTTACGCTCCGATACCCACTGAGCGAACTTTTGTAGTTGAATGAGACGAGGCAAGCGGAACGTCGTAAATCGATTTCAAAGTGTAACGCGCGTGAAACGAAACACCAAACACAGTGCGCGAGTTTTTCATCACGTCAGGTTTCTTTCTTAACATTTTTTTTTGTTAAAGGCAGGACAGACGACGACCGATGTTATCACGCACCACGTGATGCAAGGAATCCTTTTACCGGGAAACCCTTTGAGCCGTGGTTATTATGGTTGCGGTTGTTGGCATTGTTGCTGTTGTTGTTGATGTAGTAGTAGTAGTAGTAGTAGTAGTAGCAGTAGTAGTAGTAGTAGTAGTAGTAGTAGTAGTAGTAGTAGTAGTAGTAGTCACGCAGGTCACGTGACGAGAGGGGGAATTATTAGAGAAATAAATGAAACGAAATGATGGTGATGATATTCGAAGCAATCAGGATGATGACGATGGCCTAAATTGGTAAGCGCGCGCATTTCAACTATGGCGGCAGATTAACGACCCCACGTGATCTCGCTAGCCAGTCACATACAATCGTACTCTTACTGATTCGTTGTCCTTCTGTTTTCACGCCGTTGAGCTGGCTGAATTCTTTTATTTAGTAATTTACAGCCAAATCGAACAAATTCAAGTTCGAGGTTAAATGTCCTAAATCAATGTGCGAAACAAGAAAGACTCCGTATCGCCTTGCTTCAGGTTCAAATTTGGCTACATATCGGTGTGCCGTATGACATATACTAGAAGCGGAGTACGTGGATGTTTCCGCATACTGCAAGCACCGGAAATATACCTCGAGTGCGGTCTGGTATCGAACCCACATCCTCTCGCTCAACCCCGCAATGCCATTGTCACCGAACCACCGTAACGGTTATGTTTGCAAATCCATTAGTAGACATGAAGCGTTGATATTTCCGGCAACTGATTTACGTCGGGAAACGTGATTGATAACCGGTGTTGAAATCACTGGTTTTATGCTTGTTTAACTAGATGACAGCAATAATAATTCGATGTATCTTAAGAAGAAACGCGCCGCAAGGCCAGAATTCATGGTGCCCCGAGTACCTAGCATAATTTCCGAGATAAGATGAACAATCTTGAATATGCAGTGTCGCTGGAGCCAACGTTTGAACGAGTGGTCTTGTCTTCTTCAAGGCAGCAAGATGTATCAACAACAACAACAACAGCAACAACAACAACAACAGCAACAACAAAGGGCATCGCAGCAGTGTTATACTAAAGGCTCCTTCTGGCAGCGTATGCTGTCACATTCCATCGCCTACGACGCCGTCCATATCCGCCCCCTATCACGTTCCGTTGAGACACCGACATCTTCACTCCCACCGCGACGACATAGCACAGCATTCATCTTGGCAGGCATTCGAGGAATGCCTGAGAGTCAGAGTCGCGAACCTACGGCATGCCTGTGAGAATCCACAGCTCAGTGTGGAGGCAAGGTCCGAGTTTCGTGGCGTTCTTGGTTTGCCATATGTGCAGTGCTAGATCGAAACACTTCTTTTTAGCAGTAACAGAGAGCTCTTGAAAAATAGACAAGCTCGTATAGGGAACATAGGAAAGGAACGTTACATTCAAGCGCCAATACTATTGCGTTTCGCTGTGGGTCGAAGTGGAGAACAATGAGAAAATTTTGGTCCTGACAGATGGTTCACAGACGATATTTTAGTTCTGCGCCAACGTTCAACTTGCATTGTTTTAAATCTCCTGAAAGGAACTTGAGGAGAAGGCGTAGAACAGAGAACGTCGCCTCATTCCTTGTTCGAGTGCTTCTGATCACTTCAATCCTTCCGATCTTCTCGTAAACTTATCTCTTGCCAGGGTGGAATCTGAAGCACGTGAAAAGAACTCCTGGAGCATTTTTGAACTCACGTTCGACGCTGTTGCGGATCAAGCTCTTTCCTGATTGTTAAGGCGAAAGGTTTAGATGATGCCTCATCAAACGCGAAAAGTAACCATTGGCGCCAGCACGAGTGATACAAAAGATCTTCATCGTGTGATGACGTCACTTCTACGTCACATAACGTGACGTCACGATATGACGTCATTAAAGTACATCATCACCTGGTTCAAGGTGGGCCCCGATTCCGTAGGCACTGCAAAACCACGTTGGGTGTAAAAACCTTCCGACCGGGGGGGAGGAGGGTGGAATCAATACAATAGGCTGAGAATAAACAGAAGATGGCTTTCGACTTCCAGTCGTCTTAGGCAAGTGCATAAGGGAACGGGCGACTTTTTTTTTCGCACGTCCTCGTATGACATTTATACGAGGTTTCGTAAGACATCGTTGTGGAAGTCGCTCCAGCGTATCTACGAGAGAAACGTACATGGTGATTGATCCAGCCCAAGGGTCCACAATAATTTTCCGAAACTCCGTTATTCTGGCTACAAACAGGTTTCCTGACACTGTAGCTTGATCGTTTTTCCAGAAAGTATAATGTTATAAACGGCACAATTTCCAATCACTGTATATACTGTATATGTGCGCGTAGACTTATTGTCTTGCCGTGTTTCAAAGGGAAAAATCACAGCATATCCACGGAGTGAATGATGATGAGTGGGCGAAGCTGCGGAGGTTCATCGGTAAACCGTGAATCATCCGTGAATTCTGCCCAGTACATCATCACCGACGTGAGATCGGGCGCGTTTATACTAAAGGTTCGATGAGTTATGACGACTTGCAGCTCACTTTAATTTTACATGTACGCTGTGAATTTTCATTGTTTAGAAAACCATTGCTTTAGAAAACATCTGGCGTCTTTCGTTAAGCAGCTGGCGTCTTTTCGCTTTGCTTTAGAAACATCTGGCGTTCTTTCGTTTTGCTTTTAGAAAACATCTGGCGTCTTTCGTTGGTTTATTTCATCAATCCAACGGCGTTTTGAACAAAATTTTTATTGTTTAATCACGCACAGGAGAAATCTCAACAGGCACTACCTTGGAGGTAAACAATGGCTGCTAATGGGAATGAGAGACAGAAGAAGTCGGCTTTTAGCTAACACTTACACTTCTACGTCTACTAACGTTTCCTACTGGAACATGCCAATGGCTGCTAATGGGGAATGAGAGACAGAAGAATTCGGCTTTTAGTTAACGCACACGCTGCGAATTTTTTATTGTTCAACAACGCACAGGAAATATCTCCCACCGGCACCACCTTGGAGGTCAAGATCTGGTACTAGCGTTACGACTGGTTACGCACTACGGCTACAACTACGAGGGACGAACGGGTGCCGCCTTAAGGAGCTTCGCCCCTAAAAAACTCCGGCTCCTTTGATGTTGAGTTACATGATAAAGTATCTCAACATCAAAGTGATGAATGTGATAAAGTTGAGATACTGGTAAAGTGCAGTAAGGCCACAAGTTTGTCTGAAGTAACGGGCTGGAAGATTAGACAAATCCTTCTACTCGTCCTTTGATAGAAGATAACTAGTGTTTCGTCAAGTACTTCTTTTTATCAAACTATTAGTTTTAACTGATTAGGAGCCCGCGCACGACAAAACATAGCAAGAAAATTCATGAAGCAACAAGCGAGGTTGCTATCCAAGAACGCGCTTACCATGCCTCTGAAGGTCATAACTAGTGCCCCTATGCTGCGCTATACGCGGTGCCGGTGGTGCTCTCCCTAGCGCTGTGGAATAAAGCCCAACATAGAGCGCTATCTTTATCTCGGTTCTCTGCACCTACCTTATGCATACGCTAGAGCAAACCGGCACATCGAAACTCCACTTAATCAGTAACCATTTCGGAACCCTGGTGCAAAGTGTTCGAGCAGAGGTGCAGCGTCTCCACGGTACCATCTCATTACGACACCAATCCCAATGGGAAGAATTCGGCAACACTACCCTTGCCACCGCGTAGTACGACACGATACTACCCAACGGCGTTGTACCAGCACTGTGCGGTACCAATGGCATCGATCTTATACTGGTATCACCTGTACTACGGGCAGCACATCAGTATCAACCGCAGCGCACCTAACACAACGCCTCCGCACGGCAATACAGTACTGCAGCGCTGTCTCTGCTCCCCTCCTCCACCCACACACCCTCAATTTTTCTCTAATGTTGTTAGATAACACTTCATTAGGGATTCAAACGAGCGAAATCCTGAACAGAAACGCAAAATCGGCATTTTTAAGGCGAAAGCCTTATAGAAGCCTCATGAACGCGAAAATTGGCCGTCGACGTCAACACGGGTGATGCAAAAAATCCTCGTTACGCGATGACGTCACTCTACGACGTGACAGATCGTCATAATTTGCGTCATCATGACGTCATCGTGAAGTCACTCTGACTTCACATTACGTGACGTCACGTGATGACGTTATGACATGACATCGCCGCTTGGCCAATGGTGGGCCGATCACGGAGGCACCGCAAGACAGCGTGAGATGCAGAAAGATTCGAATTCTTCCGATCACGGAGGTAGTGCAAAACCACGTTGGCGTGTGGAAAGCTTCCGGGTGGGACCAATACAATCCACTGAAAAAAGAAAGATCAAGGTGGCTTCTCGCCTTTCAGTCGTCTCAAGCAAATGCATAACGGACTGTGCGACTTTTTCTCACATTTGCAGCTTCTGTCAACCTTTCAATCAGAAATACGCAGAGGAAGTATCCTTTTACGCACTTTGGCCGCCTTGCAACCAAATCCCGCCAGACACGTTGCTCGGCATACGGAGACTTGGCATGTATAGCATGTCCTCGCACTAACTATGGATTCGAAACACTACGTTGCCGTCTTCCAAGTGCGATGAACAAATGGAAATTAAGAATTGATAATCTGCGTATATTGTCAAAACTGACATTTTAAATTGGATGGGCTGATTGCGTTGTTCATGAATGTTGGGTGATTTGTGTAACGGTTAATTAGTTTCATTCGTTCATACATTGCTTGGTTATGAATATTTTTGCATGTATTTCAGAGTTGTTATTCTGTTATTTGCTGTCATGGGCCACATGCGTGTTGTTTTTGTATTGTCGCTTTCCGCTGCCTGCGATGTTTTGTAATTGTTTGTAAGTTTTGTAACCATGCAATTTTTTTTTCTGGGTGAAGTGGCAGTCCAGCAGTGAAATGCAGCTTTTTTCCCTTTGCACCAAACCACGTATACAGTGTATTTTCATGTACTTGCCACGTGGTTGAATAAACTCAACCCATCTCAACATATTCGTAAACGCCTTAAACAAACATTTATTAAGCAAGTAGAAGAGAGAAAGAGAGAGAGAAATAGAAGAGGGAGGTTAACCAGAAGGTACGCGACTCTGCAAGTAGGAATTAGATTAACAGGCATTCGTCCGGAAAACCAATGCTAGGCATCGCGTAATATGTTTATCGTCTAAAGACGTGCTCACGGAAAGCTCTCACAGGTTCACTACATCGACATTGTGCTCAGTTGCGGCAGTTCCGGGAGGATTTATTTCGCGAGCAAGCCAGCCCGTACCACGCCGAAGAAGTGCATGCCCCGAGCAACGGATGCGGCGTGTAAAGAGCGATTTCGGGAAGGAGCGCGCATACCGTAGCCGCGAGGCTGCCATGACTTGGAACGCAGGGTCTCCGTTTCCCAGCTGCCCGTCCGTAGAAGACACCGCAGGGGGAACCCGCTGATTACAAGGGCGCTGGATCGCCGGCCGAAATAGAACTGCCAGCTAAGAAGGCGTCACGGGAGCGTTCGTTATACGCCTGTCTCGTTACAACGAAATTCCTCCTTCTAACGAACCCGGAAACAAGGAAATGGTGACGGGAAGGGGCGGGGATCGTGGTTGTTTGTACGAAGGGACGTATAAGGAGAAAAAAAGAAAGAGCGCATTTTGCGTGTCATGCAGACCCCATTTGACTGCCGCAACTCTGTAAGTACATTACCTCATATGTGTGCTCACTTCACTGGAGCAAGTGCTCAGCTGAGACTGCAGCCGACTCGAGCGTCCTTTGGTAATCTGCGTTGGGACTCAGTAATGTGCAACTTGCCCTCGCCTTAACCCTTTCAGTCACGGTGTGTACAATTGTACACATCAACTTCGAAGTCGCATCACGCACCGCGTGTTTCTTCAAATGACCTGAAACTTAGTGTGCACATTCATGCAGGGTTCCTGAGTGGAGAACTAGCGTTTATTTAACTTCATTGTGCTGCTTATTGCTGCAGATGATCACTTTGCTAGAGACACTAACGATCGTTCGACGTGCGATGTTCCAGGACCAACGTCAAGAGTATTTTTTTCTTCGTTCGAAAAGCATACAACTAAAAAACAAACTGTGCATGCATTTTGGGCCTAATAGTTGATTCCTTTTATGCAAAGATTGAAGCTGACTGATTACAGAATAATGAGATAATTAATTACACGCTAATTAGCATTAATTACTGTAACTCACACAAAACAACACATTCCTTCATTTTATTTCTTGGAATGTAATACTGAGTGCTTTGAAATCATGCCATGGAAATCTGATGCATTTGCAGACATTGCATCATAATTCGTGACTGAAAGGGTTAAACGTCTTTTAACTGAATACATTTATTGCGTGTTTTTCTCATTGTCTTGCACGTTTGTGTGTATTTAGGACTGTATGCTCGGTTACAATGAATAACAATTAAGAAGTGAAGCAGGGGATAATAACAAGAAACGGGAAAACACTAAAGATAAGGCCAATAGAACTGAGCAATACAGCGATGTTTTGTATGAAGCTCATGTGTTTTTTTTTTTCTTATCAAAACGCCTTTACATCATCATAGGGTACCCTCCGTTGACGAAGCGAAAAGAAAAACAAAACACTCTTCACGCGTTTACCTGACCGTAACAAACAGTCTCTCGCATCATTTTCCTTTATTTTTTGTGTGTTATTTCTTCTACCGCCTTCTTTTTCCTGCCCGGCCTCACTGTTCACAACGTTTCTATCTTTTAAAAACCTCTCTAGGGTGTCTGTATTTGTTTTGCACATGCAGCCTACTGCACCGTACAACGGGAGCCGAATGAGGTAACATTGTTGCCTCATCAACACAGTGTTGTACTCTATAACGAAGCCCACAGAGTCTACCGACTTAGTCAACAAAGAAGCAATCAGGCTGTTGTCGGCAACAAATTCCATCGGACGTGCCGATGATTGCACCGCGATGCTCCCCGCAGTATCTCACTAGCGCTGGCAATAAAACAGTGCGCTTTTTGTATTCATTCTTTATTTTTCCTGGCTTAAGGAGATAACGTGACGCCATCGTAGACGACGTAATCATCGCCCACGAAAAGGTGCAAAAAAAAAAGGCGATAAACAAAGTCAGAATCGTTACGCTTCTTGTCGAGGCGCAAATTGAACCCACCTGTAATCCCTCCGCCACTACAGTTCCGTGCAGTGAACAGAAAGGCTACGGCTCGGGTCAGACAATCAGTAGCGTCGTGGAGGTCACTGCGAATGCCCAGGAAGGACCAAGTGGAATAAATAAATACAATAATAATAATAATAATAATAATAATAATAATAATATAATAATAATAATAATAATAATAATAATAATAATAATAATAATAATAATAATAATAATAATAATAATAATAATAATAATAATGTTATTTGAAAAAAAATATGTGCACGCAGCGACACGAGGCGCCGTTATAATGATCTCAGCGAGCGATATTTTACACATTTTCAAACAAAAATGGCCGAAAACCACAGGATCGTGCTATATTGATCTCATAACTCCTTAAAAAATGACAAAAAAAGAAAAACGAAGGCAGCGTTGTATTCAGGCGTATTGTTTGACTTATTTTAGTTGAATTTCATGCAGTTACATGTTTAAAAACTTTCATTCCCACTTCACAAGAATGTTATCGCACGTAATATTACTGAGCATGTTGACTACATTTCCGCACAAGCAGTAGTTAATTATCGTTGAGAGAAGTTCGCATATTTGAGTCACTTGTTCAGTGATTCTCGTTTCATAAAAGGGAGTGGGGCTGAGAGACTGCAGGCATTCGCAACTGAGGAAGCGTAACATAGTTCATTATTTTAGTCCAGCAACAACGTCAGCGAAAACGCAAGCCAGGCGAACTGAATCCGAAACGTCCTCATCCGCGACCGTTAATAATTGTAGGCTCTATACACTTTCTTTTCTTTATTTCTAATTCGACCGACACGTTTCCATTACATACTCTAGCGCCGAAAGAAGGTCTGATGAAATCGTTTTCTTTGGGACATGTGTTTTCGTTTCCTACTTCGTGGGTCCATTAGTGGAGTAAGAAGTAGATAAGATGGAACGATGTCCATAAATCGTGCTCCTCGGAGACGTGATACCGTAAGGGGAGTTTCATATGTGTATTTTTTTTCTGCGAATGGGATACAGACTCAGAACTGGTGTTGCTACGATTGCCTCCTTCTGGGCCTCCGCAAAATCTCACTCTCCTCGTACAGTCGGCAGTTTGATTCGCGGAGAAACTTGAACGCGAAGCCTGGGCTGCCGGCTTCCTTACTACGTAAATAGGGAATTCAATCGAGAATTCGGGGTCATAGAGTTTGATAAGTTCTGCCTTTATCCTTTTTAAGGCGAAAGCCTTCGATGCCTCATCAAATGCGAAAATTCACTGGCGTCCCTCGTCGGCGTCTCCCGTCGGAGGCGTCAACACGAGTGACGCAAAAGATCATCATCACATGATGACGTCACCTTATGACGTCTTCATCACGCCACAGATCGCCGCAATTTGTGACGTCATCACATGACATCTTTGCTTGGTCAAAGGTGGGCCCATCACGGAGGCAGTGCAAAACCAACCAAGGTGCCTCCGATCCTGGAGGCAGTGCAGAAAGCTTTCAGAGGGTGGCGGAGCAGGATCAACGCATCCAGTGAGAAGAAAATGAAGATGGCTTTCGCATTCGAGTCGTCCTAAGTTAATGCATAAGGGACTTCGTGAGTTTTTTTTAACACGAAAGTGTATTATGCCGGGGTCCACCAAGTACATCCGTCACGGATATGATGTTGATAAAATGGACGCCAACGGGTGAGAAAGAAAAAAAACCAAGAAAAAGATACCCCGCTGGGAATCGAACCCACGACGTTGCGGCCGCGACGGCACGAGCACGACGCCCTACCGACTAAGCTAACTCGGGAGATGCTAGACACGGCGCGAACACACATTCTCTTTCGCGGCGGGCGGAGCGGGTCGGTGCCGCCGTCTGTGAGATGTGAAAAGAAGTAATGCTTCACGATCGACACTTACTAGCGCTTACTCCGAGATTGCACGCGATATCGGAGGTCATGGTTAAAGCGTCTCGATACCAGAGAGGTATAGACTGGCCGCGCTGGCGTCGCCGAGGCACCCTTGACGCAGTTAGGTTCTTTGCCTTTGCCTTCGTGTTAGCGTGCGTCGGCTCATCGGAGTAGTGCAGCTTCCACGTGCACCAACGGGATTTCTCCGCCGCCGACTGCTTCAATTGCGAGAGCACTGACTAACAAAACTGCTGCAATATGCGTTGCAGAAAGGACGCGATCTCGATGGGCGAATGTCGTGCCTTGGTGGAGCGAGAGCAGCGCCTGCGAGACAGAGGCCAGCGAGACGCACGCGTTTGCGGCTCAGGCTACGAACCTCTACCTCCCGTGTACCAGTGTTCATTATGAGCTTGTTGATATCATCCTTACGCGGGATTCACGATTCGCTGTGTCCAAATATATGTTCACACCGTCAGCTACCACAACGGTTTAATCATCATGATCATGGGCGTTAGTCGTCGCGATAGAGACATGCTGTCAACATGGGTGCATCCACGTCCAACGGTGCTATAGCTGCCAAACACGAATAGACATTGTACAAGGTCTCATATATCACTTCACAATAAGCACTACTTCTGTGAAGACACGTTTCACTTTCGTGTTATACCGATTCCTATGACGGAGGAATAATAATAATAATAATATCTGGGGTTTAACGTCCCAAAACCACGATATGATTATGAGAGACGCCGTAGTGGAGGGCTCCGGAAATTTCGACCACCTGGGGTTCTTTAACGTGCACCTAAATCTAAGCACACGGGCCTCAAACATTTTCGCCTCCATCGAAAATGCAGCCGCCGCGGCCGGGATTCGATCCCGCGACCTTCGGGTCAGCAGTAGAGCGCCATAACCACTAGACCACCGTGGCGGGGCTATGACGGAGGGATCAGCGATGTTTTTTTTTTTTTTTTAGAGTTGTGCTTCTTTTTTTTCTTCGCAAGACTGCCCAATAACTGTTGCTTTATTTCCTGCGATTTTTAATTTTTTCTTTTTTACTCTGTGCGTCTGAGCTCTCTAAACGTGCGAGAGTGCCATACGCTCAAACAAACAAAGAAGTACCTGCTACGCTTTTTGGCGAGGCCTGACATGACACATATATAACTCTTTCTAAAGATACAAATTAACTCTCTTTTGGAGAGTCGCGGCTCCCACGACTTTCCGAAGAGTGTATAATGACCTCCAAAGTGAGTAAACGTGTACCTTTAAAGAGAGTTATACACATGGCAAGTAAGGACTGGCCAAAAGGAGTGACAGGGACTCTTTTTTTTCTTGGAGTAAATACGTTAACTCGTGCTAGGACTTACGCTGGCACCTTGGTGTTGCTGATTTCAGAGAGCTAACAACAATTACGATTAAAAGAAGGCTTTTTTGCAAGAGCTATATAGATCTACGTGGCTTCTGAGATCCGCTTCGGCAGCACGTGAAAAACGCCGACGCGTGAGGGCAGCAACAAGACACATAAGTCATGGATTAGGGTCGCCTCCATTTTTATTGGAGCCATTGATTGCATTCACGAACCACAGTTTGCCTCCTTATTAAGGCGAAAGCCTGAGATGCCGCATCGCAAAAAATCATCATCACGTGATTAGATCACCATATGACGTCACAGTGACGTCATAGATACACGCAATTTGTGATGTCATCAGTGACGTCATATGGCGCGCCACCACGTGATGACATCGGCGCTTGGTCAAAGGTGGGCCGATCACGCTGGCAGAACCAGGTAAGATGCAGAAAGCTTGCAATGCCTCCGATCCTGGAGGCAGTGCAAAACAACATTGGGTGCAGAATGCTTTTGAAGGAGGGCGGGATAGGGCGGGATCGACTGAGAAGAAAAAGAAGCTAGCTTTCGCCTTTGAATTGTGTTGGGCGAATGCATAAGAGACCTTGTGAGTTTTTTTACCGTGCTTTCACGCGTGGCCGTCTCTCCATTGTTCTGCGAAATGAGTGAGCTAGGGATAGCGGGGCATTGGCTTTGCGCGCAATCGATTGATTACACCATGATGAATGAGCCCAGCGCCGCCCGTGGCGTTTCCGCGAAAATCTCGCGGGACTTCGACGACGACAGCACGCGATGCGTGTGTGTGCATCGACTCGGCGTGGGTTCAACGATCTCCTTCTGTATACGCATACTGTAAGCTCACTAAACATAAAACTCGCAAGTTCGCCTCGACACGACGCCGAGGTTCGAGGGAGTTTGGCGTGTGTTGTTTTTGTTGCGGATTTCGTGAAAGAACGTGGGTGTTTACAAAAAAAAAAAAAAAAACTACTGCATTTCCTGAAGAAAAGCTACTTGCCTCTGACAGCGTGTGGGCGCAGCTGATGCTGAAAACGGGCGGAGTTGTTTCCGTGGTATGAAGGAAGCGGGAGTACACATGCGTTCTTTTGTTTCTGCTATCTTCTTGTTGTTTGTGGCTGTGGTGGCGGTGTGGCTGTCATAGACGTCCGCAGGGTACTTCATTAGAGGGGGCGACGTTTCACCGCCCCTTAGATGAGAAAGGGAAGGGGGGGGGGTGCTGTGCGAACGCGTGTGATAGTTGCTGTTGGTAACCTGGTAGTGAAAGTGATAAACCGTGTCGAAGAAGCGGATGACAATCAGAAGAAGCGAATGGTGACGCAAACGACCAAAGGCCACAGTAAACGTCGGCAATGAGCAGTCCAGAACATTGAGACGTGTGTCAGAAAGGATGTACCTTTATCAAGAGTACGAGCCGCTGTGCGATTGAATGTTAACCTTCCTTCAATAACTCCAGCGCGTTTGCAGAAAATGCAACGTAAGTAAATCGACACAGTGTGCCGATGTTAGACGCTGCCCAAGTTATATTTAGGTTCTTTCAGATTACCATGTTCGTTGCGACGGTGACGGCTACCATAACAGAAAGGAAAAGCAAGAACATGTTCTTGCTTTTCCATAAGAAGATACGTAAGTTATTGGCATGCTATTTTACAACGTGGATCACATTTTGAGCAAAACAAGATTTTCACTTATACCGTCGTTCAATAAGGACACCGTCTCATGCGAAAAGGGAAAGGGAAACGCACAAATGGTGCGTCCCGCTTTACGTATATACTGCAACTCACGGTATTTGCTGGTATTCGCTGTATCTCACTTAATCACCGCTTTCAATTAACCACCCCATTCTCTCCCCCTCTATCACCACGTCTTACTGCACACACATACACATAAGGTGACGCCTCCTTCAACAAACTAAGGAACGTACTCGTTGCCTCAGCGGACTATCTGTAGCACGGTTGCTTGCTTGCTTGCTTGCTTGCTTGCTTCCTTGGCTTTGTCTTGAACTGTTTTATCGCTTAAAGAGGAAACTACAGAAGAGCATAAGCTCTAACTGCGCCACATTTTGGCAGAGTTCGAAACTAAACAACGGGTAAGTAGCCGAAGAAAGAGATAACAATGCTAAAGGCATCGGCATTATCAGCACGCACTTGAAAATTGCAGAGAACGGCTACCCTCTCAGCTAAGAGTCTAAGACGAATAATACTAAAACTGAAAGTTAAAAATACGTACACGAATGCACATAAATACAAGATTATCGCCTAATGCGTGTTACGCAGATCAGCTTCCCGTGCAGACAACGCCATCAGCAACCGTGCGCCACACGGGGGTGGGGGTATCACTCTGGGTTCCAGGATCAACCCTTCCGCACTAATGGTTCATTCCTCCATCACGGGTGGCTTCCGAGCGAGGCGCCGGCGGTGTCGACGAGCAGTCTGAAGATTGCTCTTCGCGATACGAACAGGGAGGCTGCGGATGGCAACAGGGCGTGAGATTCCCCCTGGCCTATCTGCTTTCCAACGTAACGAGAACGTAATGGCCCCCTGACTGTGAGCCATGTCGTTGGTACACAGCAAGGCCAGAGAGGGAGAGATACATCAACGCTGTTCTAAAACGGGAAGTTCGCAGGGCATCTTGCCTCCCGTTTCATCGCCGGAGGAGAGATCGCCAAAGATATCGTTCACGTGCTGTTTCGGGAATTACCGCTTGTAATCGTCCTGTACGCTCCTGCAGGCGGAGAGATTCGTATTGTGAATGCTTGGGCAAGATTTGTCGCCTTTGTCTTGTGTAGGCTACTCGTGTGGTGCACGGTAAGTAATTCAAACCGTACCGAAAGCGTTTCACTAACTTTACATGTCAGTGTCATCATAGGAACTGCGTGGGTTTTGCTGGCCAATACCCCCCTTCCCACCCTTTTTTTATGCGCTTAAAAGAGTACGGTAGTATCGTAAAACAAGTTCAGCTTCGACAGCGCTGAAGGCTGCGTCAAATGTCTGAAGCTACGGCGGTGCATTTCGGAAAGCGGTGTCACTCTTTAAGGCGAAAGCAATTAGATGCCTGATCAAACGCGAAAATTGGCGGTCGGCGTGAACACGAGTGATGCAATAAACGATCACGTGATGACGTCACAGTCTGGCGATCTGCGTCGCATGATGACGCTATCACAGGACATCGTCGCTTGGTCAAAGGTGGACCGATCAGTGAGGGACCGCAGAACCAGGTGAGCTGCAGAAAGCTTTCAATGCCTACGAACCTGGAGGCAGTGCTAATCCACGTTAGGTGCACAAAGCTTTCGGAGAGGGGCGTGGGAGGATCAATACATCGACTGAGAAAAAAAAAAAAAGAAGAAGTTGGCTTTCGCCTTCGTGTTGTTTTAGGCGAACGCATAGGGAACCCTGTGATATTTTTATTTTCTTTAAAGAAAGAGCCCAGATGAAGTTTGCTTGTCATTGCCTTTCGCGAGCCACTGTTGTGAGAAAATAGCCTTTTACGGGAACTGTAATTGAAGTAAGTTCAGAGCGAGTTGGCACATGGTCAACAAAGATGAAAAGCAGCGAACTGGGCGCACACACACAAAACAGGAACCAAGGGCCTGATGATGAGCTCCCCGTGGCCCATCTCTGACCGCCCTCTGCATGATAGTACAAACTCAATGCGGATGGAATTCGTAGATGGGAGCGATCTCATCCTCCCTGCTCCGGAACGAGTGCGCGGATCTTGGTATTATGAGCAGTTGGCACTAGCCTTAGTCTTCGCTGCACAGCGCGGGAGTAATGAGGCGAAGTACAAGCTGTTTGTTCCGACTACAGCCTTTGGGAGGATGGTATCATTCACCGAAGCTCAAGAAGTTTTTGCCCATTTTAATTCAATCATTGAAAGAAGCACTGTTTACAGTAATGTAGTTGCGCTACGTGCGAGTTGATGGATTGAGCCTGAAAAAAAAAAACAAGAATAAGTAACGGGGAAAATCTGGAAGTAGGTGGCGCCTTGCAGAACGTTGTCTGGCAGCTCAATTTATATGAATTATGGTAATGCATTGAGAACTTCGAAAGCGAACTGTTGATTAGAACAAACGATGCCTGCCGGACCGTTCATTGTCCAGTACTTAATTTCGAGGTAGAGCGCGGGAGTTTACGTTTTTCGGTGCCGTGTTTTGTACCGCCCATGAATGTCTTTATAATTACGCTCTACATTACATTTAGGGCGCTTTATATTTCTTTTTTTTTTGCGCCGGGAAGAAAAAGTCACAAGAAAGAAAAAGAAGTAACTACAACTCTGCTTAAGTTTCGTTTCTTGATGATAACAAACTGCTATCGCAACTGCTTTCCTGACAATCCATGAAGCAGTTGCTGGTCAACTTGGATGATAGCGTAAGAGATGCTGCAACAGAGAAAGATGGTTTATCAATACCACGAGCACTGACTTACAATCTAGCTGTTTTTTTTTTCAAGCATTTCCGGTGGAGCACTTACTTCCGGTTTTCCGAATAGTCAGAAAAAGTCTCCTAGAAAATAAAACTGGTACAAAATCAATGGTTCTGATTCGAGTTAAGAGTTATGATGGATGCATATGATAATAGATCATCAGTTTACTTAAGATAAAATTCAATTTACAGCCAGATTAATTATTGAATATAAACTGAATGAGTTCATTGAAAGAGCAGGCACTTTTCTTGGGAGCAGGTGGGATTGTTGCGGCACCTGGCAGAGCAGGTCTCAACTACGCGCATCTTTCTGCGTGGCCTCTGGGATCTGCTTCGGCAGTACGACGGAACACAAAGCTAACCCAAGTAATACACCGGAGAACACTAACACCGACGTGTGCGTGCCTGTGCCAGACATCTAAGTCAGTGATTAGGGCAGCCTCCAATTTTTGTACGTACTTAATCGAGCTCAATGTCTCTTATAACTTAGATATATTATGAATTAACGTTTAGCCCGCAAGACTCTTCTTTGTTTATTCGCCAAGCCTGAGCCCCACAACCCAGGCCAGTGTGGTGATGATGAATACGTACAGATGAGAATACGAATCGCATGAATAATGCTAACAATATGTTCAGTAGGTTGCACACATGAAGGGAGGAAAGAAGAAAAAAAATTGGCCGCGTATCTGCGTGCTTCGCTGCAAATGTCGTCTAAAGAAGATAGAAGAGGCGCTGCGTGAGATATGGACGCCATCTGGCAATACGTCGGGAAACACGAGTGCTGTGTTGCGGGCTGGTAGTCCCGGCGCAGCGGCAGGCGAAGACCGGCGGTGACCAACGCGACCGGTGGGGACACCGGCCAGCCCGAACACGCTGTTTGGCGCGATGCGCCGAAGGAGAAGAAACGTCCGCACTCAACGAGTACTCTCCACAAACTCTCTTACTTACACGTCGCCTGGGTAAAACAGGAATGCCAGAGCGGCGCCCCCTGTCATTCGTACAATGCAATACTGAACCGAAACCGAAACACAACATGAGCTTGTGCAGAGGGCACGGAGGAAGACAAGTTTCAGCGCAGTCGCATTTTCAGCGCACCTTAAGAAACTAGGGTTGTAACATTGTAGGGCGAGTAGGGCCAGAAGGACCGTCACGACGAAAACCTGCCTCCTCAGTCGTATTCGCCTGGAACGTTGGTGTGGCTTCGCGTTCCCTCCTCCGCTCCTGGCCTTTCCACAAAGCTACTGCCTAAGTACGAAGGCCCCTACCGCGTCCTACGTCAAGCATCCCCAGTTAACTATATGATTGAGCCTGTTCAATCATCTACGGACCGCCGTCGTCGCGGCCGCGAGACTGTTCACGTCGATCGACTGAAGCAGCATTATGACCCACCAGTTGTACCTGTTCCTTAGGTCGCCAGGAGGCCAGGATGGCTCCTTTTCCGCGGGGGAGTGATTTGTAACATGGTAGGGCGCAGACAAGAACGCCTGCGAAAGAAGACGACGAAGACGGTTGTTTTTGGCGCTCGCGCTTGCTCGGCTTGGACCGCTGATCGCTTCAGCTGTGGCTATCTTTTAATAAACGCGTTACTGTCTCAACGTTAAACGCATACCATCAAGGTCTTTAAAATTGCGTATCTATGTATTTTCTGTTAAAGGAACACACCGCCTAATACTTACCTAGTGATGTTGCGCTTCAGATATGCGTAATGTTTGCTTTTTGATCAACAATGTACACAAGTATGAACCTATTCAGCCGTTCACGATGGCTGGCCCTTGGGCAAGTGGTTCAACTTTGGCCGAGTGGCTGAATCGAGGGACGTGCCGACAAACAGAAAGACAGACAGAAGGACAGACAGAAAGACATACCAAAATTTCTGTGTTTAAGTTCCCCAAGAAAGACTATCGTCTTTAAAAATGTACTAGTACTTCTTCTGTATCCATGCAAGCAAGCACCAGCAGCGAGCCTTACACCTTAACCGCCTGATCAATCCGGTGCATTTACCATATGACGCAAATAGGTATACTAAACAGATGGCAAGGTGGGCGTGGAGGTCTGATGTAAGTGCTTGAGAGGTGAGCCCGAATGCTGAACCCTGTTCGGATGCACGGGAAAAAGGGACGACCAGAGGTTCTCACGCGTGGTCCATCAAAAGGTGGGGCCAAGTATCCCGCGGATGATTTCCTCCGGGAAACAGACCATTACGCTTATCGATTCTGAGTTTTCTGTCGGTAAATGTGCGGGTGTGGTCACATAAGCTTGTTCTATTGCGTTGTTGAAAACTGCAGGGATGGGCGGGGGGATTGGTTTACGTTATTCCTGGCATCTTGCTTCCGGCCTGAGCCGCAGTTGTTGGACCGTGTCAGACTGGACTCTGCCTAAGAGATATCAGAGAGTTTCAGTTTTAACGGAATTACGCTGTAGACATCTGGCTTTTGATTCATTTGGCATTTGGCTTTTGAAATGTCTGCGTACTACAGGTTGGTAGGCAGATATGTCGTAACCCTTCATGCAACCACAGTGACTTATAAAAAATTTCTTCGTGTTTTGTTGTTTTCGAATAAGAAAACACATTTCGAAAGGCAGCGCGTTCACGCTTGCGCCTCTGCCGGAAATCTGCGCTAATTTTGAGGTGAAACACACTACGTTACCAAGACAGAAGTGCAGGGGAAGATGGCAGCTTGAAGCGATGAAAAAATCCTTGAATAGTGGGTGTCGCTGGAGCCAATTACGTTTTGACAAGCAGAATCGTCTTTGTCAAGGCAGCAATCCAGCGACTCGCCCCCCGCCCCCCCCTTCTAGGATTAGTCAACACTACGTTACTGCATTATGAGCTCCCTGTTTCTCTGGTTGACCTCTCTGCCATCAGGTGGCGTCACCAATCCGGCTACTCACATGTGCGTTACCACTTAACCTTAATCCGCAAATGGCAAGACGTTTACAGATAAACATGTTGCATGGCTGTGCTTTGAGTACAATATATAAGCGCAGGAGGTCGATCCCTAGCCAAATGCTTAGGTGCAAAAGCTCTCAGCGATCTTGAGCCTGTTGTTTATGCTGGTAGTAGAACAAGTTCAGAACAGGGAAAAAAAAGCTAGAATAAAGAAGAAGTGGTGCACGGTTTAAGCAGGTAGAGCGTCTCAGCGCTTTGAGGTGCGCGCAAGAAATAATAAAGAATACGAATCAGTTAGGGTCCGAGCATGGGACGCTCGTACGGCTGGCATGGACGTAGGCTTACGAGTGGATTCTTCATAAGATTACTTAGCGGAAAGTCATGCTGTGTGCATTAAGATGCCTATTGCTCTCCCACAGTAATGTAAAAATCTCACAGGGTCCTTTATGCATTCTGTTAAGACGACTCGAAGGCGAAAGCCATCTTCTTTTTTCTCTGCCGATGTATTGATGCTGCCTCTGCACTCTTCGAAAGCTTCCTGCAGCTAACGTGGTTTCGCATTGCCTCCGTGATCGGGTCACCTTTGACCAAGCTACGATGCGATGTGATGACGTCAGCACGTGACGTTACGTCATGATGACGTCAGAATGACGTCACGAGATTTCGCGATCTGTGACGTTATATCGTGACGTCATCTCATGACGAGGATTTTTTTGCGTTACCCACAACCGACGCCGCAGCACGCGAGACGGCGCCGATGCGGGACACGGACGGTCAAATTTCGCGCTTGATGAGGCATCTGAGGCTTTCGCTTTAATAATACTCTGAATCGTCTGCCTCGTTTTTTAAGCGCATGAAGGAGACAGAGTTCAGCGGCCTTATTGCGACGAAGTGCTGTGACGGCAAGATTAACACGAGACGACTTAGTCCATTCTGTGCTACTGTCATTGCTTCGGTGACAAAATGTCCTCATTTGAGGACATCTTGTCCTCATTTGAGGACAAACTGAAAAGCGGGCCCCTTACGGGAACCAAGATTCTCTCATCCTGGTCCGAGCCGTCGGTAGCATTAACTGCTATAAAAGCGTTAGTGTTTCTTTAGGCATCGAGAAAGAGCTTAGAACGACACTATGCGGACTGATTTTTCTATTCTATTCATGTTCTCTGCCCTTCCTTCATCGCCAAGTGCACTGTAGCCAACCGGAATGCGAACAAAGCTCCATGCAATTCATCTCTTGCTCTCTCTCTCTCTCCTCTATTTTGCCCCCTTCATTCCCCTCCCCACGTGTAGGAGGAGGAGAGACTGGGAAGAGAAGACGCTGTTTTTGCAACCCCAAATAGGAGCACGTATCAGCGTCCCACGTGTAGGATAGATAACTAGACTAAGTCTAGTTAACCTCCTTGCATTTCCTGCATTCCTTTCTCCCTCTCTCTATCTTGCTTTCTCTCTCTCATTCGCGAGCTCTGTCGCTCACTTAACCTCCAGCTGGCGACTCCAAAGCATAGCTCACCCTACACTGGCTAATCAAACTCATTTCGCCCCGTAGCAATAAGCGTGTGTAGAGCGGGCCACCTCACGTGACCTACATCTTCGGGCGCCCACTGGTGAGTAAATTGCGCAACGACGCGGAAGTGGCGCCCACTGCCGGCGTGCGATATGACGCCCGAAAGCGTCTTGCGTGGACGACGACGGGTGTAGGTCAATTTGCGAGGACCGCTCCTTCAACGCCTCTCCGTGCCATTATCGTGCTTGGAGCGAGATCATATCATTAAACCTTGTTCCGTGCATTGCGGGATGATTTCGCAAGGCGATGTTAGGACTCGAACTGCAAAAGTGTGCTGGACTCCATGGGCTGGTTGGAATATTATCACAATGGTACGGCCTTAAGCGCCGTTCGACAAAGTATCTAAACTGAGTCAAAGAGTGAACAACCACGTTGACTCACTTTCTGCTGACGCATTACCTTAATAGCAAGATAAGAACAGGGCATTACGTCTGCAATTAATGCGGAAGTCTAGTGCAGTTCCATAAAAGGAATGGTGATAGAATATCTATAACTCGCATTATATTATCAGAAGGCATTATCATAAATCAAAACTGAAGATAATCCATGGGGAGGTTTCATGGGTGCGAACGGCACGTTAAGGGTTTAAGGGCTAGGACCACCCGTAAAATGGAACGCCACATTCACATCGCCGTCCGGTCTGCTCAGTTTGCAAACTTTTCTCGCGACTGCATTCAGAGCGCCCCAGCTAAATCTAACCAGAATTTAAAAACATGCCGACGCACTTTATGACAACGCGACCAAATGCGTGTTGTTAAGTATTGGATGGAGCAAATCACAGTGTTTCTTGTGTTCTGCCTAATTGCTTAATTGGGCAAGATTAAGAGAGCCCCGAACTTTGAGTCGTTCAGCAAGCGCGTAGTCAAAGAAGAACAGATCGCCAAGGAGCTCAGCAATACATGTTCGTTTTCCACACACAGAAGAATTAACCCTGACATAAATAATGTATGGTATTCAATTGCATTTCCACATATATCCTATTGAAAGCAACGTTCAGTAAATAGATATAAAACGACGCCTCTATAACGTTCTATAAGAACCGCCCACTTTTTCCCGACTGGACTTTCGGGCATTGCTTCTATAGTCTGACATTCACAGCTTTGCAAATGTCGCGTGCAGATTCTATCCAATTAGGTCACTGTGCTCCGTATTCTCTGATTCACCCTGCGCAACAGAACCCGTTTATTTAGTCGCGCTGCTCCCAACCGGAATGAATGTATAACCGAATACCACTGCACCGAACTAGTAAACAATGGCTCGAAGCGAACGCAGCTAGCACGAGGCATCATATAAGGCAGGCCACTCCCATGCACCTATACAGACGATGCGGGGTATCACTTTAGTGCGGCGCAGCCGGGTCCAGAGAGGCGACCGGCGATAAGTAATTGCCTCGTTCGGTCGTTCCGGTGCCATAACCATTACGCGAGCCCGAAGCCTGCAGGCGGCTGTGCGTTCTGAAGGTCAACAAGTTGTGCACTATACAACCAACTCCCCTTCCTCCAAATCCTCTCACCTTCAACCCTCCTCCCCCTTCAAGCCTACAACCACTATGCAACAAAGTGTGCCGACCTGGCGCATGTTTGAAATGCGCACAGGCGAGCGCGTGCGCTCCGTTAAGCAAATATTCCGAAGGCAATTACCAGGGCGCCTTTCCGGCCTGTGTGTTTGAAACGGTCGCTGCAGTATATACACAGAGTTGAGTCTCCAGCCGAGACCCGAGTGGTGGTTAGCGATACGTGTGTACAGTATGGACAAAACGCTTGTCTCGGCTTGGGTGGCTCGTGTCGCGAGCCGTTTCCAAAGCCATATATCTTGACGGCGAGAATAATGGAAGTGACCGAACCTTTGTACTAGGCGCATAATCAATATGTTCAGACCACTCAGTGCTATATGGAGTGATGTGTACGTGCTGAAACGTTCCCCAAGGATAGGAATTAGCAGGAATGAAAGATGGAATGACAAATGAAAGAATGCGGTTAAAGGGTCACTGAAGTAAAACAATTAATCGGTTTAGAGTGATAAATTGCACTACGAGAACTCTAATTTCGTTAATTTCACCGTCATAGGTTCAACAATAGAGTAGAAAATCAAAGTGAATGTCTCAGTTTTTAAGTTTCGCGCCGAAATCACCGTACGTGACGTCACAGATTTCAAAGCGTATTTTTCGCATTTTGGGGACATCAGCTCAAGGGAATTTCCTGATATTTGGGATTTTAAGTATCTGGCTCCCTCAGAAGACAATGCCCTTCATTTCTACGGATTAAGAACTACGTAGGCCCAATCAGAGGCCCTCAAAATCTATGACGTCAAGGCGTTTCGTGCAGGAACTTCACGGTGGCGTCGCCACCCGGATTTTCTTTTTTCTCGTTTTCTCGCTTACCGAGCGTCTTCTCGCAGCAAGCATGGTGTTTTTGGCATCCTGGAAGAGTAATTTACTAATAGGAGAAACATCTTTTTTCTCTTTATAGTGTCCCTTTAACAAGGACTTGGCTCACTTGGGTTATATGCTGTCCTTTTCAATGAGGAAGATAGAATGGTATGTTAGAGCTCTTCGTTCTTGGCGCAAGAACTTGAGCATTCAGAGCTGCGGATATGCGGATATTCATGCTGGCTGATCTTGAGAACCGCAGCACTGTCTCGATAAGTCGCTGGACCGCACATTTGGAGAGTCATGAAGCAACGATTGCGATCTGAGAGAACTGTCTTTAAGTCTAGAAAAAAAAAAAAAACGTATTGGCCCCGTCCATCTTGTAGATTGCAATTTTGGTGCCTAGAACATCCGTTGAGCCATCGGATGACGGTGATGACGGTGGCAATGACAGAGTTGATGATGGTGTCGGCGGTGGTGGTTATGTCGATGATGGTGACGAATACTATGACGCATCGCTCTCGCATTCACAGAGCCATCAACTCGAGGCCGTACTAGAAGCAGCACTCAGTTTTCCTCGTCAACCACAAGCAGGGGCGGATGCAGCCATTCTTTTCAAGGGAGGGGTGGGGGGGGGGGGTGTTGCTCAAGCGAATATATGCGGAGGCTCGACGTTGTTTAACCGAGTCACTGCTATTAGAGATTTGAGACTTGCCTTATTTCACCACATCGGTACATTTGTAGCAAAGAAGAAGGATATGTAGTGTTGTGATCGACCTCCCTGACATGGCGCCGCTTAAGGGGTATTCAGACGGGGGAGAAATGCTCGGGGGAGACGGGGGGGGGTTGCGGATCACGTGACCGCGACGTCACGGATTAGCGAGTGGGCGTGACCCCCCCGCGCCTCCTCGGAGGAGACGGGCACGTTTTCCCCGAAAGGACAAACGATCCCCCGGCGGTGGGGGATGTGGCGGAATTTCGGGCTCTTGTTTGGCCACATTGTTGCACTTGCTCCTGCAGAGAGCGGCAGTGGGTGTCCAGTCTGCAGTTGGGGTCATCTGTAGCTGGGGTCGTCGTCGTCAGCAGCTGGTGAAACGGGCAGTACAAGCCACAGGAGTAGTCTGGTAACACTGGTCTCCCCCTCCGTTCGCCCCGTCCGTGTGAGTGGGGGGCAATTGTGGAGACTTCTCCTCGCGAGTTGACGTCACTAGGCTCCGCCTTTATCCCCCGAGCATTTCTCCCCCTTCTGAATACCCCTTTAAGGGGTATTCAGACGGGGGCCAAATACACGGGGGATAAAGGCGGAGCCTAGTGACGTCAGCTCGCGAGAAGTCTCCACAAATGTCCCTCACTCACACGGACGAGGCTAACGGAGGGGGAGATCAGTGTTACTAGACTATTTTGGTGGCTTGTACCACCCGTTTGACGAGATGCTGACGACGATGCAGCTGCAGACTGGACACCCACTGCCGCTCTCCGCAATAGCAAGTGCAACAATGTGGCCACAAAAGAGCCCGAAATATCGCTATATCCCCCACCGCCGGGGGATTGTTTGTCCTTTCGGGGAAAACGTCCCCGTCTCCTCCGAGGAGGCACGGGGGGGTCACGCCCACTCGCTAATCCGTGACGTCGCGGTCACGTGATCCGCAATCCCCCCGTCTTCCCCGAGCATTTCTCCCCCGTCTGAATACCCCTGAAAGGACAAACAATACCCCGGCGGTGGGGGATATAGCGGAATTTCGGGCTCTTATTTGGCCACATTGTTGCACTTGCTCCTGCAGAGAGCGGCAGTGGGTGTGCAGTCTGCAGCTGCATGGTCGTCTGCAGCTCGTCGTCAGCAGCTCGTCAAACGGGTGGTGCAAGCCACCAGAGTAGTCTAGTAACACTGGTCTCCCCCTCCGTTTGCCTCGTCCGTGTGAGTGGGGGGTATTTGCGGAGAGTTGTCCTCGCGAGCTGACGTCACTAGGCTCCGCCTTTATCCCCCGAGCATTTCTCCCCCGTCTGAATACCCCTTTAGACGTGAGACGGTTGCTGGACAGCGCTCCCAGAGGTGAACCAAAGGCGACAAGAAAGCAAACCGTACTTGGAATTTTGCGGCGTAGCCGCCTCTCCTCGTAGAACCCTTGGAACTTACCCTACCGACTGGCGACCTATGAAAGGCTGTTTACAGTCAAAACGGCTTAAAAAGGGTGGTTATCTCGGTACGTCTCTGTTCGTCGGAGTGCCGCGGACAATGAGCCAAGCGACTGAGAACAGATTGGGGATGCATTTCCCACGTTCTCCGTGGTGCCTAATACCGCTGTGTCCACAGGTCGTGGTCTGCCGGGCGCCGTTGACTCCTCATTGCAACGGATTACGGAATTGATTTCTACGTAGAACCCAACATCTTCGCGCTGCGCTGTGTCATGCGCCTGGTGCAGTGTTTGTGCAATGTTTTCTCCCTCGCCATGGTACGAACTGGGCGTGCCTCTCCCGCTTTCCCTGGGTTGGGAAGGAGGCGGTGTTTCACCCTCCCATAGCGAGGGCGGAGGTGAAGAGCACATTTTGATTGGACAATCCTGGGTTCCATTGTTTCCCCAGCAAGGGATCCTGGGAAGACGTGGACTTTAAAACACGAGCGCAGAGACGCTCGAGGCATGCTACCAGAAACATTGAAGTAGCACGCTACCTTGAACCTGTATAAAATGTAAATAAGCACTCCTGTCAACCGCAGCGGCTCCTCTCCTCGACATCTCCCCGGGACTTTGGCTGGCTCCGGTCTTATGGGCAGACCCCCGACCACATCAACTGGTGGCAGCGGTGGGATGTCCCATGCTTGACTCGGGCCTCAACGATATGGTGAGTGCTTGACTTTCTTTGAGTTTTGCCAGGTTTTAGCTTTTGAAGTTTTCTAAAACAGTGTGTAATCTTCTGTGCGTATAGGGTTCGTCGTACCGCTACCATACGTCACAGCTATTCACCAAATTTTAGCTTTCATATTCTAAACCGGCAGTAACTTTAACGTATGTGTAGGCTTCGCTGATTCGCAACCTAACATTACGACAAGAAAGAAAGTCCTAACTCGTAGAGACCATGGAATTGGTAAAGAAGCTAAAGAAACCAGACCTCTTGCTACTGTGTGAAGAGCTGGGAATCGAGGTGGAGAGAGGAGAGAGAAAGCCGCAGCTGATCAGGGCAATTCAGCAATGTGGTGCGGAGGATGATGAGATTGAGGAGTGTTGGAAAGTTGTGGAAAAAAGGCGAAAAGAGGCCGAGGAGGACAGGAAAAATGAATCAAGGCGTTTAGCTTTGCAAGAGTCACAGGCAACCAATAACTCGAATAACGGGAGACCTGCAGCCGAAAAAATGAAAGATCTCATGGAACCTTATAAGGTGAATGACGACATGGGCCTGTTTCTAGTAAATTTTGAAAGGCTCTGTGAAAGCCATGAATTTCTACGTGACAGTTGGCCGCAGAGGCTTCTGAGTGTTCTCCCTTGCGAAGCGGCCACAATAATTGCGAGGCTAAAGAAAGAGGATGCCGGTGACTACGATAAGTAAAACCGCCTTGTTGAAGAAATACCGTCTTTCCGCCGACGCCTTCCGCCGCCGTTTTCGGGAAGCAGCTAAGAGATCGAATGAGTCGTTTCAGGAATTCAGCTACAAACTCAATGCTGACTTAGTTCAGTGGCTGAAGGGGGAGAACGCTTTTGGAAACCACGACAGGGTAGTTGAGGTTATATGCCTGGAACAGTTCTACAATTCACTAAGCCCCGAAATGCGCCTGTGGGTACAGGACAGAATAGGCGATGGGGACATGGAACGGGCTGCAGAGTTAGCGGATGAGTTCACTGCACGTCGTGAGTCCGAAAGAGCGCGTAGTAAGCCTTTGTCACAATTTCGCAGAGACGACAGGAAGCAACCCTTTCAAAATAGGGGCACCGAAACCGTGAAGGGAGAGCCACAGAAAGGGGCAGCTGCCGAGACTGAAACCGCCGCAAGTGGCTTGAAAAACGACAAAAAGAAGGAGAGGGCGTTTGAAGCTAAAAGGCCAATCGTTTGTTACAGGTGCAATGAGCCTGGTCACGTCTCAACAGGCTGCCGAAAGCCCAAAGCTGTTTTCTCTTTCTCGGACAGCAGCGATGATAGCTTAGAGCTATTAAAGCCCTACCTTTACGAGCTAACAGTCAATGGAAAGCCGTGTCAGGTACTGCGCGAACTCTGCCGCAACTATGGACATTGTACATCCCTCCTATGTAAAACCTGAAAATTTCACTGGCGAGTGCGCGTGGATCCGGCAAGTAGTCGAGGAAAACAGTGTATGCCTGCCGATAGCACGCGTCGAGGTTGAGGGACCCTTCGGACTGCTCGTGACGGAGGCCGCCGTGTCACAGAACCTACCGAAGCATTATCCCTACCTTTTTTCAAATCGGTCTGATATGCTTTTGAGAAACAAGGGCCTCTGTTTCAGTGACCATACAGTACTAGCTCTGACGCGTTCGAAAGCTCGGGAGATCGCCGCTGAGATGAAGCGCAACGAGATTCAGGGAGAAGAAAGCTCAAGTGATGCGCAAGTTGAATGTCGCGATCAGTGTGAGGGTGACGAAGTCTTAGAGTCTCGGGAAACAATGATTGCAGAGCAACAAGAAAGTGCCTTGGTATTGCCGCATTCGGAAGGTTTTTTAGATCTCTTAAAAGTGGATAGAGACCAAATAGTTGCGGAACAGGAAAGTGACTCCTCGCTTCGGAGCTTAAGTGAACTACTCGAGAAGGGGGTGGCGAAGAAAAACGTTAGCTTCCAACGACGTAGAGGGGTGTTGTACCGTTGGTTGTACCGTCAGTACAAAGATAAGAAAGGGGTTCAGTATGACCAGCTAGTTCTTCCCTCGAAGTATAGAGACCAAATTCTCAACTTGTCCCACGGCAAAGGCTGGGCCTGCCATTTGGGAGTAAAGAAGACTAAAGATAGGCTACTAAGGGAATTTTACTGGCCCGGGTGCTTCCGGGACGTTAAGAATCATGTTGAAACATGTGAAGCGTGTCAGAGGATTGGGAAGCCGCACGAAACTCGAAAAGCCCCTATGAAACTGGTGCCTGTAATAACCGAACCATTCAGGCGCTTGGTGGTTGATGTAGTAGGACCCCTTCCCACACTAGTTCAGGCTACAAGTATATATTAACGATGCTCTGTCCTGCCACAAAGTTTCCAGAGGCCATACCGCTGAAAGAGGTAAATTCAGTCGAAGTAGTCGAGGCTTTGCTCTCAGTGTTTTCCCGAATAGGCTTCCCAGCCGAGTTGCAAAGTGACCAGGGAAGTGTTTTTACAAGTGCTCTTACGACTACTTTCCTAGAGAGATGTGGCATTAACATCATACACAGTTCCGTAAGGCATCCGCAGAGCAATAGTGTTGAAGCATGGCATGCCGTCTTAAAAAGAGTGTTGCGAGCACTGTGCTACGAACAAAGAAGGATTGGGAGGCCTGTTTGCCAGCCACTATGTTTGCCTTGAGGTCAGTACCTCATGAAACCACAGGGTTCAGCCCTGCGGAACTTGTCTACGGGAGGTCGCTTCGTTCACCCCTTCAGATGGTGCGTGAGGCATGGGAAGGGCGTGAAGAGAACCCAACAGTGGTCCAGTACGTACTGGAACTACTGCAGCGTCTGCAATCCTGTCAAGAACTGGTGGAGGCAAACATGAAAGCCGCGCAGAGCAAAGCAAAGTTGTACTATGACAGAAATGCGAGAAAAACGGGTCTTTCGTGAGGGCGACAAGGTACTTCTATTAACAGCTTCACGAAAGAACAAACTAGACGTTCTGTGGGAAGGACCAGCTGAAGTTGTAACAAAGCTGTCAGACACAAACTATGTGGTTAGGCTACCTGGCAGGCGCAAGGAGTTGAGAATATATCACACGAACTTGATGAAGCCTTATAGAAGGCGCGAAGCTATAGTTCAGCTCGTTCTAAACGTGCCCGAGGAAGTGGAAACTGAGTTTGGCTACCCGAGTCCCCCATCTGCAGTTCCTCTTGACAAGGTCTTAGAAAAGATAACGCAGGACTCTGATCTTAACGCAGATCAGCAGAGTCAGCTTAAAGAGCTTCTATGGGAATTTGAGGAATTTTTCGCCGACCGGCCGGGAAGACTAGCTTGATCGAGCATGGTATTGAGCTAACGTCGAATGAGCCAGTCCAATGCAGACCGTACCGAGTTTCCCCTAGACAAAGAGAAATTTTAGAAAGCGAGCTGCAACGCATGTTAGAATTGGGATTGATTGTTCCGTCAGACAGTGAGTATGCGTCGCCGCTCATACTGGTAGAGGCTCAAGGGAAAAACCCAAGACCTTGCATTGACTATCGCCGTCTAAACGCCATTACGCGCGATCAGAATTACCCAATCCCTAATCTGGAGGAACGAGTGGAAACAATTAGCAGTGCGGAATATGTTTCTACACTGGACTTGACTAGGGGCTACTGGCAGGTGCCGTTGACCGAGCGAGCTAGTCGATATGCCGCGTTTACCTCACCCATGGGTACGTTTCGACCCCTTGTCCTTACATTCGGCTTGAAGAACGCACCGTTCTGTTTCTCCCGACTAATGGATCGCGTCTTGAAAGGCACGCAAGCTTATGCGCTTCCCTATTTAGACGATATCGCTGTCTTTTTCTCGCACCTGGGAAGAACACTTGGGTCACCTCAGGGATGTTCTCGGACGATTGCGCGCTGCCGGCTTAACACTTAAAGGTGAGAAATGCCAACTAGGTAAAGCTGAGGTCAGTTACTTGGGCCACGTTGTTGGCCGCGGATACAGGCGTCCCCCTGAGATAAAAGTAGCAGCGATTTCAGAGTATCCAAGGCCCCTAACTAAGACTGACGTTCGTTCGTTCTTAGGGTTAACTGGCTATTACCAGCACTACATCCGCAACTTTTCCGAGATCGCTAGCCCTCTCACCGACAGTCTGCGAAAGAATGAGCCGGTGAGGGTAGCGTGGAATGAGGAAAAAGAAAAGTCGTTCGTCACGCTCAAACAAGCGCTGATCGACAAACCGCTCTTAAGAGCTCCAGTGTACGAACGCCCGTTCATTCTGCAGTGTGACGCAAGTGACCGGGGGATGGGTGCAGTGCTCAGTCAGAAGAGCGATAATGATGAAGAGCATCCGGTATTATTCGTGAGCCGAAAGCTAACGGAGCGTGAGCGGGCGTACAGCACATCGGAGAAAGAATGCGCCTGTTTAGTATGGGCTGTGCAAAAACTGCAGTGCTATTTGGCAGGGTGGCGGTTCCTCATAGAAACTGACCATTGCCCATTGACCTGGCTGCGTAACATGTCTGCAAAGAACGGCAGGTTGCTTCGCTGGAGCCTTGCACTGAACACGCCTTTGATGTAAGGTACAAAAAAGGGCGCGATAATGGCAACGCTGATGGGCTCAGCCGTGGCTTTCCAGTGTAATGCCAAATCAGTTTTACGCCCCTTGCACCCTGTGTCCTTCTTTTATATATCTTGCATCTATTACTCTTTTCATAAATCCCTCCTTTTCGTTTTCGTGTCGTCCGTAGCAGCTGAGTGCTTTAAAGGCTGTGACTTTCTCTGAGAAATTATACCAAACGTTAGGCAGTTGATTTTCTTCGCACATAGTAGGTCTGTGTTTCTTGGCTTTATCATCTGATTCATGATTTTCACGAAAAAAGGTACGATGGTAAATTTTGAGGGAATTTTTATCTGAGAATATAACCTGGCATTTCTCGAGGTCAGTTGAGTGCTCTCCGTTTGTTGTTCCTCGGGTTTTGCTTGGTTCATTTCCGGCGCTTGCAAGCCTTTGTCCAGGTCCAAAGATGGGGTTCCGCCTACGTCAACGAATTCAAAGGAGGAAGCCTACGGTCTCTGCGGAGTGCTTTGGTGCTGCATCCCCTTCGAGACCTCCAGGGGCGGTGGACGGGCTGTTGTGATCGACCTCCCTGACATGGCGCCGCTTAGACGTGAGACGGTTGCTGGACAGCGCTCCCAGAGGTGAACCCAAAAGCGACAACAAAGCAAGCCGTACTTGGAATTTTGCGGCGCAGTCCTCGTAGAACCCTTGGAACTTGCCCGACCGACTGGCGACCTATGAAAGGCTGTTTACAGTCAAAACGGCTTAAAAAGGGTGGTTATCTCGGTACGTCTCTGTTCGTCGGAGTGCCGCGGACAATGAGCCAAGCGACTGAGAACAGTCTGGGGATGCATTTCCCACGTTCTCCGTGGTGCCTAATACCGCTGTTTCTACAAGTCGTGGTCTGCGTGGCGCCGTTGACTCCTCATTGCAACGGATTACGGAATTGATTTCTACGTAGAACCCAACACCTTCGCGCTGCGCTGTGTCATGCGCCTGGTGCAGTGTTTGTGCAGTGTTTTCTCCCTCGCCATGGTACGAACTGGGCGTGCCTCTCCCGCTTTCCCTGGGTTGGGAAGAAGGCGGTGTTTCACCCTCCCATATCGAGGGCGGAGGTGAAGAGCACATTTTGATTGGACAATCCTGGGTTCCATTGTTTCCCCAGCAAGGGATCCTGGGAAGACGTGGACTTTAAAACACGAGCGCAGAGACGCTCGAGGCATGCTACCAGAAACATTGAAGTAGCACGCTACCTTGAACCTGTATATATAATGTAAATAAACACTCCTGTTAACCGCACCGGCTCCTCTCTTCGACATCTCCCCGGGACTTTGGCTGGCTCCGGTGTTATGGGCAGACCCCCGACTACATCAACGTGCAAGCCTGGCAATGTGCAGGTAAGTGCGTATTCCCGTTATTTCTAACTGAGAGCTCGTGTTCCCTTGCACCGTCGCTCACGCAGCGCCAGGTTTGGCCCACATGAGATTTCCCACAAGACAGCGGTATTTCGTACATGACACCAGCCGCACGTCTTGCATACGCCGAAGCATGCTTTTTTTCCGCAACCGCCACGTTCTATCTCACCAGAGGAGATTCTGGGGCAAAGCCTGGCCAGCTTACGCGGGGCAGAAAATACAATCGGCACATCATGCTTGCTCGCTATCTTTTTCAGGTTGTGGGATACGCGATGCATATATGGTGCTGTGTGTGTCTCTTCTTTGCTCGTTTTCGTTGTATGCTCTGTGATACCTATTGGATTATGCTGCACCAACTAGCCCAATACTCAACCTTAGCATATATGGCATCACCTCAGGGCACCTCCTACGCTGCGGGCCAGGGTTCACATTGGAACGGGCTGCTTTAGCAACATGCAGAAGTACATCTGCAATCGCCGTTACTACCGTGCAAGGGTAACCGGCAGCTAATAAGCGCCGAACCTGAACATTAAAGCTAGCTTGCATTCCACGTGGGCAAGATTTTGCGAGAGTAGAACGCAGGCACAGTTTGACAATCCCCCTCTTTACAAGCTTGGACTGCGCAGAATCATAAGGCAACAGTGCCTTCTCCCCCCGGGGACAATAGCTCCAACATAAATGATCACCTAAAACGAGACGTAGATCTAAAAACTGCAGCAAGTTGTCAGTGGGAACTTCATAAGTGAAGGTCAGGCCCTTGCCGCACTGTCTAAAAATGTTAAGAACAGCATCAACAGACTTGTCTAAGGTTAAGAACAGCGGCTTCTTCAGAAGAATTAAAAAATCATCTACATACCTAAAAACTTTAAGAACACAAGTATCGTCAAGAGTACTGTTTAAACAACGATCAACGTCTGCTAAGAAGATATTGTACAAGACAGGCACAACACAAGAACCAATGCAAATTCCTTGCTTCCGCAGATAAAACTCGTTCCTAAACGAAACAAAAGTGGAGCGAAGATAAAATTCCAGTAAGGTCATAAAATTATTGAGTGACAACCCAGCAGAATTTTGAAAATCTAACACCACTGCTTTTAATACAGTCGCGGACAGACGCAAACAGCTGTGCATGAGGTATTGAATAAAATAAGTCCTCTATGTCAATGGAAAACATAAACTCTGTAGAAACCGCACAACATCCTCCGAACTCTTGGTCGCGAAGGGATCTACAACTGAACGCCCATTTAGTTCTTTTAGCAGGAACCGGCTCATTAAATGCTGCCAAGATCCCTTCTCACTATCGTGCGCAAAGGGACATCAGGCTTGCGTGTCTTTGCAGTGAAAAACACTTTGAGTGTGTTGCCTTTACAAGCGCCAATATCTTTGGCCAGCGGCAACAGCTGTAGGTCCTTACTGCTTAGTTTCACTGCTTCACTGCTTTAGTTTTGATGCAAACAGCACTGCTCTTCACTGGAACAAATTCTTAGGAATGGCCTTCTTGGCCTTATCAGTGAATGCCCCCGCACCTAGAACAACAAACCCACCCTCTTTATCTGCTTGAAGAAGGATAAGGTCATTGTCTCTAAAATGCTTCACCACATGTTCCGCCGGATCCCGGTGCTTGTGGCAGTCTGTCCTATGCACTGTCCTAGACAAAACGTCCACGCCCTCAAGCAAACAGCGTGCATATTGATCTTGAGGTGCCCTAGCAGCAATCCGTCTATTAAAAGCCAGCAATTCATGGGGCGGTACAACCGGTTCATGGCTAAACTTGGGACCCTTCTTGAGTAGACGCTCGACGTCTTCAGGGATTTCCACATCTCCTAAAATCAGTACCCACAACACCCCTTCCTCTTTTTTGCGGATCTGGTTAAGCATGCTGCTCAAGTGGGAAGCCCACCAAAATTCAACTAGGCGAGCAGCGAAAATCCTTAGTGAACGTAGTTCCACTTCTGCCTTCCATGGAGGGTCTCTAACGTAGCACAAGACACATAGATAATCCTGAAGACGCCGGATTTGCCTCCAAAGCTCGGAGCGTAGTAGACAGCACACACGTTCTGAATGTCCCGGAGTCGGCCATGCAACCCCAAACAGCCCCAGAACCTGTCCTTTTCTTAAACAGAACGAAATATATCTTGCTCGGCAAGTAGTTGTGACAATGTGGCTCACCAATAGGTTGAAGGTTGACGACGAAGGAGTAGAAGACGCATTGCAGAAAGGGCCCGATGTAGTAGAAATATGGTTCGATAAAACTTGTAACTGGGCGAGTTGGTTCATACTTGTGTTAGCAACACGTGTTGTGTTATGCTTGTGTTAGCGACACGTCTGTATCATTATTTGATAGTGAACGCGCTTTTGTTCGTGCGTTTTTGGCAACCGGTTAGATTTTGACCATGTGACAACGTGCTCATGCACATCTTTGTATCATGAGTATATACTGAAGGTTGATGATAAATAAAAATTAGTTGAAAGTTAGTGCCAGTCCATTCTTCCTGTGTCTTGTTTATTTGCGCTTACCAGTTTTACCTTCAACTATGAACCAACTCGCCCAGTTACAAGCTTTATTGACTCTCAGTGAAGTGACATGACTTTCTGCTGCTCTTTACGCTGATAGTCTGGCTCTAACGTGCCAGTCTAGCAGTGCCCGACCACAGACTGCGTTGTCGCACAAGGGCTAACAAACCGCAAAGGGCGGACGTCCACCAAAATCTAAGCGCATGGGCCTCCAGCATTTCGCCTCCATCGAGATGCAACCGCCACAGTAACGTGCGCTACTTAGTAAGGGCAGATCAATACAGCATTGCAGTATGCCATTCTTGACAAGTTTTAGGTGGGCAGACTTGTGGTTCAGCAGGGCTTTTTCGCATTGGGTTTGTCCTGCCAGCATGAACTTGCGGGGTGAAACACTGTTTGCATATCAGGGTATTGAATTTTGTTATCCTCAGGAGCTTCACAAGTGAAAGAAAGCCACAAACCATGTTTTTTGACAGCCTTAAGGATGTCTAAACCACAAAAAAACTGAACCGAAAAAGTGCTTTTCGAGCCCTCTCTGAAACTTTGCCTAGAAAAAAGTACTTATAACAGGTGCCACACACGAACCAATGCACAGACCGGATCACTGGATAAGAACCCTTCCGTCATGTGCAAGAGAAAAGCAGAGAAATGAATGACAAAGGGCACGGAACATTCAAAATGGCATGAGCACGAGCAAGGAAAGTTGCTGACACCTTAGAAGCTGACATTACAAGAACCTGAGCACATTGAGTCATCTACCTTGTGCTCCGAAAGTCGAGGCTGTGCAACAGGCGCCACCAGAAACACAGACCAACAGACGACACCTAGTGGGGCAATTGAAGGTTTTGTGCGGTTACCTCACGGCGCAGTGTCACAGCTGACAAAGAGAACCCCCATTAAAAAAAATTGGCGAAGCTTGCACTAAGCCACGCAAGGCTTGACACAGCGAAACAGAACAATTATGAAGACCAATCTGGTTGCTTCTGTGCTGTTCCTAGGCCTTAGCTAGGTGATGCAGGTTGTTTCTACGTTGATTCTCAACACAGAGTGGTTCGAGTTAAACCACAGACAGTCACAGACACGACACGGATGTCTAAACAGCAGATACGGAACCTTGCGCTGAAACCAGGCGTTTGCACCTCTCACATATCTACGGGCACGTCGTCATTGGCATAGGACTTCCATCGCTTCGCGGTCTTCTCGCAGCCGCCATTCCCGTTCCGTAGTATTCTCGTCACACGTACTCGGGGTCCTCGGCAGTTGCTTCGCAGCCATTTGGTGGTTTAACTGTTGCCTTCTTCATTTTTAGTGGACCAGTGGTGAGTAGCGTGATTTACCCAATTTCTGTGGCACATACCTGTTTATGATGACGATAGTTTTTTGGTTCATCGGACAAGGAAGGATTTGCTAAACAGCTTCGCTGTTAAAGGTGTCTGGTCTCTGTCATAGACAACACTGCACTCCCGTCGAAATCCCGGCTAGAGGTGCTTTTGAGATTGCTCCGTCTAAAGGAACATCAGACATACCCAGCACAAAACGTCCAGAAATACATCGGACGTACCCAAAAATGAGTCTATAAAGATATGTCAACCATGTCGACAATGACAGGATACACATAGCGGACACACTCGCTGGTGTGTTCCCAAGCTGTATGCATCGCCGGGCAGGTGGCGGCTACCATCTACCAATTTTGCATGAGTCTCTTGATGTAAAAGATTGATAAAGAGGGAACACTGCTGAACCACATGTGGTTTTCATTCACTCTGGAAATCAAGGGCATAGCCTGAAATTTTTTTCAGGGGGTTCAAACAACCTTTATGTATGTTCGTGCGTGTGTTTGTGTAGATTTATACACATGCAAAATTGAAAACTTTGGGGGAAGGGTTTGAAGCCCCCTCCCCGGAAATGAAATGCTGCAAACAAAAAGGGATGTATCGCGTAGTGGAAAGTTATCGGGCCCCGTTTGCAGCGTTTTCTCATTTGCTTGTCCTAATTTGCCACTCGGTGGGCACCTCAGCCAAGTCGTGAGGGAAAGAACGTGCCATTGTAAACTCTTCTAGGGTGCCTAGAGCAAGTGCGAAGTACCCACTACGCGTCTATTCGTGCAGCTGCACACTTTGTTGATTTGACTGATGAGCCCTTTGCAATGTGTGGGCAGCTTTAAAAACTCACTCATCCCGCAATTCACGGGTGTGATGCCCGGTGCGTTTTTATGCGCTTCCGCCACACAGTAGTATGTACATGTGTTAATGAGACTCCTCCTGACATGACGCGTCCATAGTGCCTCGTTCCGAATGTTATATGCACTACAGAGTGCGCCGAAACCGAAAGTGGTTGTTATATGCACGACGATCAGCAAAGCTGCGGTGGTTAGTCTGGTGTCAAACGGACACTTTTGATCGCGGTCGGGCTGTGTCGAATTTCTCGATCATGACTGGCTTCTTTAGGCAAGCTGCGTAAGGGAGCAACTGGATCAGGATCGGGCTCGATCGTGATCACCGTGCGACTCGCGCGGGTCAATCGTGCGATACCAACGAGTGGCATCGACGGACGATCAAGTGCAAGCAAGAAAACGCGACGGTCAACGTATGTTTAGACACCCGTTTGCGGGTACGTCCGACGTACTACCTTTAAGACACAGGCAACTGGAGTCGACAAAGGTAGATGCGACGTATGTACCCAGCCAATGTTATCACCGACACCCGGTGTGAATTCAATCGTAGCTTCGTTCGCGCTACCTTCCGCAAACTAAACATCAGCAATCCAACGGCACACAGCGCCGTGTGCACACTGCTCTTCGCGCACTCGGGGTGTTTCTATAGGCCTACCACTTAGGATTGTATCTGCGCTCGCTTGCGCCGCACGATGATTCCTTGCTTACCTCGATACGAAATGCCTCTGAATGGCTTGGACGTTCTTCCGGAGTTCACTTGCGCACCACTAAACCTCATGAATCGCAAGCCACGCAAAGCCGGCAAAGCTTCTCCACAAAACACCGACAATGCCCAGAGAACATCCACAGAACAGAGAACGGAAACTGTACCTCTGACTGTAGACTGTAGTTCTGTTAGTACACTGTAGTTCTGTAGTACGGAAATAAGGGTAGCGGCGGCGTACTGAACTGCAATAAAACGACGGGAGATGGCGCTGCAAATACTATCATCCCTAGTAGTGGTGCTGCTAGAGGACGGACGTGTTTTTCGTGGGCTCCGGAATGACAGCGTCAGATAAGTGCTTTTTTTTTTTGCATGATTCGAGCTTGTTTCTTTAGTTAAGCCACTAGATTGCAGCTTAATAGAGCTTACAACGTTGTGCTGTTGGTACAAAGTGGTGTGACAGTCGCTTCGGGTGTTTTTTTTTTATTATTTGTTTTTTGGCCACCACGTGGCTGAAAGGTGCACAGGTGCTTTGAAGTGTAACATACTTGCGGAGTTTTGTGATATCATTTGGCTTTAAGTGTATCTAATCTGCCGCGTGAATGCTCTATAGCCATGGTCAAAAAGACCGTAAAGTGTTCAGGATGCGGAATGGGGCGGAAAATAGAGGTTTGTGAGGATGAGACGACAGAGAGAGCTGACGCCAAGTGTAAGCAATGCGAGTTAGAGGCGAAGATGGAAATAATGATGGCCGCCCAGAATGAGCTCAAGGTGAGAATCTCCGAGCTGGAGAAAGCGGTAGCGACAGAGCGGGAAAAAACGATGGCTATGGCGGAAAGGCTTAAGTCAGCCGAGGAGGGATTGGCAAAGGTAGCCATGCCAGCAAAGGTAGCCATGCCAGCAAATGTAGCCACGGGGAACAGGGAAGCAGGCGACAGCGGGAAAAATGGGGCATCGACCCCCAGTGGTAGGCGCGAAGGGGGAAACAGGTTTGGAAAAGACAGGTGCAAGGGACACAGGACCCACCTTCCGCGAAGTAGTCTTGGGAACGGGAGGGGACAAAACAACAGCAGTAGCACGCGCTAGTAACAGGTGCAGTGGCCAGGTGCGGGAGAGTCCACCAGAAAAGTCGGATCACGTGATAATCGCCGGGGACTCGAATTTAGCTACATGCGCAGAAGCAGTCAAGGAAAGGGTGAGAGGCGACAAACGAGTTTTAATAGGAAAGTTCCCGGGCCATAGGCTGGGATCAGTGATGAGACAAGCTAACGCAAAACTCGCAGCTAAGTCTAATGGACGTAACCTCGTGATAATCGCGGGAGGTCTAAACGACGTCTTGAGTAACGAATCAGCCGAACTAGCGACCACATTGGCGAAAGGGGTCGATGACATGCGCGCCATTTCCCCTCAGGTGCAGATAGTGGTATGCACAATACCGGAGGTACCGGTGCGTGACGGCAACCTGCAAAGAGCGGTTGTCGACGCAAACAAAGAGATATGGCAGATGAGTAGAGAGAAAGGCATTGAGGTAGTGGAAATAAACAGAGAGGTGCACAGGTGGGGTGGTTTTCGAAGAGACGGAATACACTTCGATAGGAGGCTTGGCCATGAGGTGGGTTGGCGTCTTGCAGGACGCGCAGTAGCTTTTTGGGGGGCACGCGGGCCCTTCGGTGCCCATGGTAGCTTGTAATGAGGAAAACAACCAGGGGGACTCTTTGACAGGTAGTATAGCGAAAAAACAGAGAAAAGGTAAAAGAAGGGAGAAGGCGCGTGTTGCAATTAGTTACATTAACATGCAGGGTGGCAGAAAAAAGGCAAAATGGTTAGAGATTGAGGGACAGTTAAACAAGGAACAGATAGGTGTTTATGCGGTTACAGAAACACACCTTAGAGACTTGGAAGAGCCACCACATATTGAAAATTATGTTTGGGAAGGATGTAACAGGATCACATCAGAAAGGAGAGGTGGGGGGGTTGGAATGCTAATTCATAGCAGAACAAAATGGGAGAGAGTGAAACAAACGTGTTCAGAGCACATGTGGGTTTCGGGCACAGTAGGTGGAAAGAAAACGTGGCTAGGTGTAGCTTACTTGTGGACAGGCAATAACTGCAGAGAAAAGAATCTGGAGATAGTGAAATGCATAAGCACCGATATTAAAGAATTTGGTCATGATGCCGAGATAATCCTTCTAGGGGACATGAACGCTCACATTCATGACCTTGACGGATATTCAGACACCAATGGCAAGTTATTGCTAGATCTCTGCGAGCAACATAGTCTTGAGATAGTTAACGTGGGGCCTAAGTGTGAGGGGCAGATCACGTGGGAAGTCAGAAACAGGCAATCGAGCATTGATTACTGTCTCATGACAGAAGGAATATATGACAAACTTAGAGAGATGAGAATAGACGAAGAAGGCATTAACAGCTTGGGTAGTGATCATAAACGCATAATATTACAAATGGGATATAAAACTGAAAATAAGAACATAGAATCAAAGTTTGGCAGCTCGTATCTAAATGACAAACAAATAACAAATATAGCCGCAAGAGTCGAGGAAAAAGTAGACGAACTACCAGGCAAAGACTGGAAGTATAGTGAGCTGCTACATGTAATCACGAAAGAAATGGAAATAGAGAAGAAAACTATTTGTTGGAAAGGAAAGAAAAAGCCAAAAAGTTGGTGGAACAAAGAAATCCGGGAAGCGATCGAGATGCGACGTCAGGCATCACGGGAGCACAGACAGGCAAAAAGGAGAAGCGGCCACAGGACGAAGTCAACCAAATATGGGAAATATATTTAGAGCAAAAATCCATTGTGCAGAAATTAGTCGAGGCAAAAATTAAAGGTGAAAGTGAACGCTGGATGGCAGAGATTCGCGAAAAGAAGAAGGCCGCGCCTAGGATATTTTGGAGCCACCTAAAAGCGCTGGGTAGGAAGTCTGTCACAATGCAACAACATATGGTAGATGAAGGAGGAAATAAATTGGAAGGATATGAAGCGCTAGGTTACATCCGAAAGATAACAGCCGATTCGTTTAAAAAGGTCCCCCAGGGGATTCCCCCGGTGAGTAAAAGTACGCAAAGGAGTGCAACCGAAGAAGATGTAGTACTAGAGAATTTCAATTGGAAGAAGGCCGAAGGAAAAATTCCTAAGCGCACTACTCCGGGCTTAGATGGGGTTCCCGTCAGCCTCATTAACGAACTCGGACATAACACTAAAGAAGCACTGCTGAAAGCCGTAGAAAAGTGCTTACAGGAGAGGGGAAATACCAGACAGTTGGAGGAAAAAGTAGAATGAACTTAATCTATAAAGGCAAGGGAGAAAAGGATAACATTCGCTCGTATAGACCGCTAACAATTACATCGGTGCTATACAGGTTGGCGATGCAGGCAGTAAATTAAAATAGAAGCGTGGGTAGAACAAAATGATATTTTGGGAGAACTTCAGAATGGATTTCGAATCGACAGGCGGTTAGACGATAATCTGTTTGTTCTTACCCAGTGTATAGAAATATCTAAAATAGAAAACAGGCCCTTATACGTAGCTTATCTAGATATCACCGGGGCGTATGACAACGTTAATCAGGAAATTTTGTGGGATATATTGAAGGAAGTGGGCATAGGTGACGACTGTGTACAGCTTTTGAGGGAAATATACCGAGGAAATACAGTTTGTATAGAATGGGAAGGAATAAGTAGCAAGGACAGCGTTGAAATTAGCAAGGGGCTGAGACAGGGATGCCCTTTGTCCCCGCTGTTATTCATGCTGTACATGGCGAGGATGGAAAAAGCGCTAGAAGGTAGCAACATTGGATTTAATTTGTCACACAAACAGGTCGGAGCGATGGTTGAGCAGAAGCTTCCAGGTCTATTTTATGCTGATGATATTGTCTTATTTGCGGACAGTCAAGATGATATACAGCGACTGGCAGATATATGCGGAAGGGAGTGTGAGGCTCTAGGACTAGGATTTAGTGCAACAAATGTGGATTGATGGTATTCAATGATCACGGAGACCATACGGTATTAATACAGGGCCAAAAAATACCGAGGGTAAGCGAGTACAAGTACCTCGGAGTATGGGTAAATGAGGGGGATAGATATATGGAGGTACAAGAGAAAGCATCGGTAGCAAAGGGAAAGAGGAATGCTGCAATTATGAAGCACAGAGCTTTATGGGGATACAATAGGTACGAGGTGCTTCGAGGGCTGTGGAAGGGTGTGATGGTTCCGGGGCTTACATTTGGGAACTCAGTGGTGTGCATGAAGTCAGAGGTGCAATCAGGAATGGATGTAAATCAAAGGACGGTGGGCCGCCTCGCGTTGGGCGCTCACGGGAAGACGACAAATGAGGCGGTAAAGGGTGATATGGGAGGGACAGGCTTTGAAGTGAGGGAAGCGCAGAGCAAAATGAGATTCGAAGAGAGGCTGAGGAAAATGAAGGAGAGTAGATGGGCAGAGAAGGTTTTCAGGTATTTGTATAGAAAAAGCGTTGACACGCAGTGGAGAAAAGAACTAGGAGGCTCACCAGTAAATATACGGCTGGCAGTGCGGGCGATATGGCAACAAGGAGCATTAAGCGGAAGGTCAGAGAGGCGGAGAGGACTTATTGGATGACAGCGATGGAAAAGAAGCCGGCTCTGAGTAACTACCGAAAAGGAAAAACGAAATAAGGAGGGAAAGGTTTTATGATAATTCAAGGGGAAGCGCTTTACTGTTTGAAGCAAGGTCGGGCTGCCTTAGAACGCGTAGTTATAAAGCGAGATTTAGTAACGAAGAAGAACAATGTACATGCTCGGGGGAACTAAGGAACGATGGAACATGTACTGATTGAATGTGGCGATATTCACCCAGGTATACGTGTGGGCACGAGTCTACATGAAGCTTGGGTTTTAGGGACAACAATGGAAAGCTGAACACGTCCGCGATAGAAATAAGTAAGAGACGGTTAGAGTATTGGTGGCAGAAAAGTAGAGATAAAGAACAAAAATAAATAATGGGGGAAAAAATAAGGTCATTCTGCCTTAAGAGGCAGAGAGATGGACCGTGAACTTATATTTTTGGTATAATAACATAGATTTAATCAATGTAGATAAGGTATTAGGCCAACATGAAACAAGGAAGCTTTTTTTTTTTTTTTTTTTTTCTTCGAGCCTGGTGGCAGACATGTCACCGCCCCGTTTAAAGGGGACGCTCATAGCATCCATCCATCCATCCATCAGCATTAACGCGAGAGTCTATATCGTACAAAATCCTTTTGTGTTCGAAAGCTAGGGTACCTAGGGAGCGAATCTCTAGGGATTTTCGATGGTGGCGCCGTCACTCTGGCGAGCTTTCTGGAACGCCGCTTCGCCGACCGGTGTCGGCTGTTCATGCTGTTCCATGTGTAATGTATGTACGCGCGTTCGTCTCTTGTCTCTGTACCTAGTAACGTTGGACCGACGACGATGACCGCGAGTCGTGACAGCTTTCGTTTCGACAGCGTAGTCGTGCACCGGTGTCCCGTAGCGACTTCGTCGTGACTGCCCGGAGAAGTCTAGTACTGCCTTGCTTGATTGACGGACGTCGAGGGCGAAACAGAGCGAAGGTGCTGCAATGTGCTGCCTTGCCACGACAAGTAAGTAGCCATCTCTGTTATTCGAGTTTTGCTTCGCTAGTCTCTGTCGCGCGTAATAGCCACAAATGCCAGCGTACTGTTACATAACAAATTGTGATAATATAGCCATGCTGCCGTTCTTACGTTGTGGATTCGGAGCGTGATAAACATTTCGAACTGCAGCACAAGAGGCTCATCCACGATCGCCGCGCGAGGAGAAAAAAATTGCTGCGGAAGAACTGATCGTGCGTTTTCATGCCACTACAGTCGCTACAGTTCGAAATGGTTAACTTGCAACCAAGTCGTCCAGTGTTCGGCTTTGCGTAAGTGATAACCACTGCTGATATTATCTCATGAACTAGTAGTAAGGGCA